>NC_043006.1:67785200-67915200 GCF_006345805.1 Octopus sinensis
AGAAGGAACAACTAAAGTCCAAGCCACTATTAGGGATAAAAACTCGTACTTATATGTACCTGTTGATGAAGACTTCGCCTAGCAAATTATTTTATTTGCTAAAAAAAAGTCAGAAACCATTGTCCAGGAGATAGATGGTAAATGTTTTTATTTTTCATTCCCTTCGAGTTTTTATCCCTAATAGTGGTTTGGACTTTAGCTGTTCCTTCTAGCATGCAAGGAATCCTATGATGGATACCTCTTATGTGTTTAAATGTATTTATATGAATAATGTATAGTCTATTGACTAAATTTTTCTACACGCTAGTCCACAGGTAATAAAAATTTCTAAAATCTTTATTACTCTGATATTATTAATTTTATATATATATATATATAAATCAGTGACTGTTTATGTGCTTGTGTGTGTATGTTTGTATTTCCATGTCTTGACATTGTCATTGTTGTAAATGAATACCATTCTTTTCCGATATTCTATGCAAACATTACTGACCTTGAGGAAATATTACCTTGCTTGGAAACAGGTAAGAGATGGTGATGGGAAGAGCATCCAGCTATAGAAAGATTTTACCTTAAACTGCCCAACCCATCATGCCATGCAAGCATTGAAAAGGGTCCTTCAAAATGAGGACATATGTGAGTATGTATATGTGTTGATGTGTGTGTATATATCTATGACAGCCATTTGTGTGTGTGTGTGTGTGGTGCTAGTCACCTTCTATTCATTTCTATATTACAACCTTTTAAACTGATAAAATGTGCTGTGCGTCTACTTTCAGCATACAATGGCCACACGGAATGTCTACGGGTACTGCTACATGCTGCAGAGGATAGTTGCATAGTCGATTGTACAGATGACAACGAAAGGTAGGTTACTGCTACTCACCCCCTTCCCATAGACATTATAAACAACCCTTCGTTTTGATTTTAAAAATACCCCATTATCATATCCAATTACTGGCCAATAATCTTGTTTCTAAATATCTACCCCTTAAATATCAACCCCTTAAATATTAACCCCTTAAGTATCAACCCCTTAAGTATCAACCTCTTAAGTATCAACCCCTTAAGTATCTAACCCTTAAGTATCTAATCCTTAAATATCTACCTTTGTCTGCCTTCTTAGATATTTATTTTTATGACCCACATAATCCTCATGTCAGCACTCCCTGAAGTGTAATTCTAGTCTCACCAGATTGGGAGGTGGGGGAAGGGGACTTGTGAAGGCCATGGGCCCTACTCCTAACATCATTAAAAAAAAAACAATATCCACTCTCTATAGTTCGTCCCTTAAAGTAATATTTCCCATTATATTTCTTCTTTCCTACCATTTAATAATAATCCTTTCTACTATTAACATAAGGCCTGAAATTTTTTGTGGGAGAGGTTAGTTGAATATATCAACCCCAGTGCTCTGCTCAACTGGTACTTATTTCATCAACTTTGAAAGGATGAGAGCAAAGATGACAAGGGCAGGATTTGAACTCAGAATGTAAAGACAGGTAAAATGCCACCAAGCATTTTCTCTGGCATGCTAACGATTCTGCCGCCTCGCTACCTTTCCTACTATAGGTACAAGGCCTGAAATTTTGGAGGAGGGGACTAGTCAGTGACATATACCCCAGTGCTCAACTGGCACTTATTTTATCAACCCCTAAAAGGATGAAAGGCAAAGTCGACCTCGGTACATTTTGAATCCAGAACATAAAGACAGACAAAATACTAAGCACTTTGTCTGACATACTAACATTCTGCCTTCCTGAGATTCTACCAGCTCCTCACCTTAATAATAATAATGATGATGATAATAATAATAATAGACCCCTAAATCAGTGTTGTTGTTGTTCAGTGGTACGACAGTAAAAAGTTATGTTATTTGTGGTTGTGTTTCAGAACACCGTTGATGTTAGCTGTTGCCAATGGCCACGTAGATGCTGTGTTAAATCTCATCACATCAGGTGCTATAGTAAACAACAAAGACATCCATGGACGGACGGCGTTACACAGAGGGGTCAGTTAACGCATGTTTTTCCTTCACTCTTTTTCCATTACACGCTTTTATCTCTTTTATTTTTTTTTGTTACAGTGAGTGGACAGAAAACTATATGATATTTGTCTCTCTATTAATGATTTGTAGGTATATGGTATTTTGTTATGCAAACACAGTATACTTTTATAATAGAAGGAAGGTTTTTATGATACTTTTGGGGTATCTTCTTCTTCCATTATAATTATTCTGTTGATTCAAGGAGCTGGAAATACGAAGAATGAAGTTCTCAGGCGGGGTAAATTCAATAACCGTTTATTCACAGGTGCTACGTACAAGGGGTTTACTTTCAGTAACCATCTTCACAGCAGTGCGTAGTTAGCCTTCTCTCCCATACACGTGAGGTTCAATAACCTCTGGAGACAATGCATGTGGTATCACAGCAGAACAAAAGTCTGCTGTGAGCTCCTGGCTTCGAAGTTTTGATTGGCGTCAGCATGAGAAGAATGAGGGGGGAAATGTCGTTGTCTTTTCCTTAAATAATGGTTGCAGGCAAGATCTTGTTTTTGTTTCATGTATGGCAATGGTTGCAGGTGAGATCTCACTGTTGTTTCAGAATGGTGCTGGCTTCTTTGTGCCTCACTACACTATAAAGTATACTGAATATTTTCATAAATCAATACCACATTCTGCTGTGTTAGCAGTGCTCTTTACATTATTTTGTTAAGGTTATTTCTACAGATATTCTATAGAAATTATAACCAGCACTGATTTTTGCTACATTTCATATTGAGATGTCAGATGTAAACAAACAATGAAATCAAACACAAAAACACTCATTACCCATTTATGTCTTCGATCTCATTTTTTGTTTACATCTCACATCTCCATATGAAATGTTGTAGCAAAAGTCAGTGCTGGCTATAATTTTTATAGAATATCTGTGAAAACAACCTTAACAAAATTCTCTCTATCTATCAATATACATATACTCATGTGTGTGTATATGCATATAATATGTACATACATTTACATATAAAATATGTAGAAAACCATTGGGCCGGCAGATTTCCAAGATATAGCATCCCCGGATCATCACAGATCCTCCTCCATGTTTAACAGTTGGAAGGAGACAGTCTGGGTCAAATGTTTCTTTTGGGCTGTTTCCACATGTATAATCGACTGGTGGTTGGAAATATGGTTAAAGGATGACTCATCCAAGAAAATAACATTCTTCCATTGCTCTAGGGACCAATTCTGTAGATTTTTACTCCACTCTAAATGCTTTGCAACGTTTGTTTTTGAAAGTAGTGGTTTTCTGATTGCAGCCCTCCCGTGAATTCCAGCTTTGTGCAGCTCCCAGCAAACAGTTTTTGTGGAAATTGAGTTCTTGGGGTTGTCATTAAGCTCTGCAGTAATTTTGAGAATTGTACTTTTGTGATACTTTCTAACAATTCATGTAAGAGCCCGACGGTCCCTATCTGAGAGTTTTGGTTTTCTTTCGTAGTTTGGTTTCAACGAGGAGGTTTTTCCCTCTTTCTCAAAGGCCATCATTACTTTCCAGACAGTACTTTTTGATACACCATACATTTTGGCTGTTTTCGTTGGCTAGCCCCTGTCATATGAGCACCAACAATTTGACCTCTTTGAAAGTTCGATAGATCTGTCATTTTAATGAATTTTCATTAACTTTTCCTGATGGTATCTGAAAAGAAACAGCAATTTTAGCAAAACATATTAAGCATCACACAAAAAGCATAAAAATAAACAAGCTTTTGACGGTTTTATTGATATTTCAAAATTATGATGTTATGATGCTAGGTGTTTCCATTATTTTGTCCAACCCCTATATGTATATATATATATCTCCACACACACATACAGGTACACAGTGTGCATTCATAAACTTGCATTATTCTAAATAATTGTTGTTTTTGTTGTTGCAGGCAGCTAATGGTCACGAGGAATGTGTTGATGCATTACTGCACAATGGTGCAGAAATCACTGCCAAAGACATCAAAGGACGCACACCTCTTCATTTTGCTGCGATGTGTGGACATGTGGGCATCCTAGGTACATTATTACAGGTATGTCATTTGGCTTTGGTGGGGATTGGGCAGCTTCTATGCTGAAGTGTTAAGAAGAGGAAAGAGCATTTGGGGTTGTTGCTATGTTTGTGTTACGGCCACTGGATTTGTTTGTGCATGTGTGTCAGGTATGTGTGCGTGTTCTGAGTATGTATCCATTGATGTGTGAATACTGCTGTGTGTGTGTGTAAGTGACTGCTGCAATTGTAAGTTGTTGCCAAACTGATTTAACATTTCTTATCCCAGTGGACACTAAAGGGCATGAGTGTCACAACATCACATCTCCCCTTCTTTATAAACAATTAAACAACTCTGTATCTTGTGTACAACACTATACCTGTCCCCCAAATTTTACATTTGTGGTGGTGGTGGTGGTGTAGGTAGCATCTATCTGTCTAGTACCACCTCCATCACTACCACCCATTTTATGTTTACAGAAAACTGACTCACCCCCTCTCCCATATCCCACTATTCATATAGTGTGCGTGTGTGTGTGTATACATATCTATCTATATATATAAATATACTGTCATACAAAGTTCCATTGAATAAAATATATTTGCGTAAAGCCATATGTAACATGTTTGAATGCATTCAGACATGATAAGTCCTTTCCCTGTGAACATAGTCCTAGAACAAGATTCTCCTCTTAGACAACATGTGTAAGGTTATATTTTGAGCTGTGACTGACATCATTAGATCGTAGCACAAAGTGAAAAGATGCAGAAATGCCCGAATCCTATGATATAATGATGTCATTCAAAACCCAAAATGTATCTTCACACATTTTGTCTAAGGGGAAGATTTTTGTCTCAGGACTATTTCCGCAGTGGAAGGTCTTATCACATTCAAATGCACTCAAACATGTTTTGTGTGTGAGTGTATGTGTAAATATATATATTGTATACATACTATATATTTGTAATTGTTTCAGATTGGAATTATGGGAGACCAAGAAGACAATAAAGGTTTCACACCACTCCATTGGGCCTGCTACAATGGTAAGTATAACCTAATGTTGTTGGTGGTGCTGGTCTTCAATATCATAGTGATGATGGTAGTTGACAGGGAACTAAACATAATCCTGATATACATTGCATACAACTGAAACAAGTTTCTTCTCCCCTAAATAAATGCTATATTTTCTGGCACACAAGTTGACATACTATAAAGTTTAATCACGTCATGTAAACATTCAAACATTGTCATTATCTTTACAGATCTTTTTGCATTCCACATGGGATCTTTGGTCCTCCAGAGTGTCTTGGTTTATAAGCCAGCCTTTTGTTTTTACCCCATAAATTTTGGTCTGAGAAATAAGATACTTGTTGTACATATATTTCAGCTAACCTCCATCATCACCACTCACACCAGCATAACAGCACTACCCTCACCACAACATAACACCCTGGCCCTCTCCACCATGACACTACACCACTGTCCCCAGCCACCACCTCCAACACTCCCCTCACTTCTATATTATTATTATTATATCTGTTGCAGGACATGACAGTTGTATAGAACTTCTACTTGAACATAAGATGACACAGAGCAAAACCTTATTTACTCCCCTTCATTGTGCTGTGTAAGTATATTCTCTAATCACTTTCCTCCCATACATTCTGTAACTATTATCATTACCTCTGCCTTAGCGAAGGCTGAGGTATTGTTTTCAGTCATGTTTATTTGTTTGTCAATGGACAAGATATCTCAAGAACCGCTGGATGGATTTGGATGAAACTTGTAGGGATGTTTGGCCTCATGACTGGCACAAACTGATTAGATTTAGGGATCGATCCGGTACTGGACAAAGATTCTGAAATATTTTTTCCAGTTTTTTTACTTAATTTTTGAGAGCGGTCGGGTTCATTTTTAGTATTCTCATTTGTGAGAGCAATTGAGTTTATTTCAGATATTTTCATAAATTAAGTACCAGTTGTGTACTGGGGTCGATCTAATCGATGCCCCCACCCCCACCCTCCCTAATTTCAGGCTTTGTGCCTACAGTACAAAAGATTACTATTATTGGGATACTGGGATCTATGTAATCAAGCAACTCCTCCCTTAAATTTCTAGTCTTGTGCTTATGTTAAAAACAATGCTTAGTGGCATTTTGTCCATCTATGTTGTGAGTTCAAATTCCACTGAGGTTGGGTTGAGCACTGTATCTATTGTAGAAAGAATTATTATTATTATTATTGTTATCATCTTTTTGCAGCATAAATGGTAATGAATCTTGTGTGGAAATTTTGATAGAAAAGTTGGGAGACGATATTGTGAAAGCGACAGATTCCAAGGGCAGGTAACTAAGATTGAGCTCACTTCACTTTTCCCCTAACTGCGTTGTAGTTATTTTTTCCTTTTTTTAAATTTTAGTGAGGTCTTTTAAGAAATGTTGTCCCCATCCTACACTGTGGTGTTGCCTATCTACTACACTATATGGATATTATCTCTCTTTTCACACTGTGCTCTTGTCTCCAGTATTAAGGACCAGAAATATTAAGACATCAAAGTTGTTATTTAGTCTTAATCAAGGCAGTCCAACTGTGACCATCTTGTCTTTTTGTGCATCTAGAACTCCATTATCTAATATCTTTTTTTTTTTTTTTTTTTTTAAAGATAGTGAAGTGAGATTTGAGAAAATTCACATATTTCAGACAAGGAGGGTCTCACGTTGCCTTGTTATAAATATGGTGATGAGAATGACTGCAGTGATAATGATTCTGTATGTGTGTGTATTTGCAATGTCTGTCAAAAAAAATCTGCAAATCACATGGAGGATTGAGGTGGCACTTGAACCTTCATAACAAACAAGCAGAAAGTGGGGCCTGTGCTGAAATGAGACATTGCTGCAGTATTTTATGATCAGCTCTTTCTTAACTGCCTTTCAGGGCTCAAAGGTTGTTTAAAATCTCACAAAAGGAAAGCACAATTATAGGTACAAGAAGAGTTCAAACTCTGCAAGGAATGGACTGCCACCATATACACACACATACATATATATATATGCATATGTATGTGTGTGTGCGTAGCATTATCATAATCCTTTAACATCCGTTTTCCATGCTGGCATGGGTTAGACCAATCCATGCATATATATATACATGCACACGTACACACGCACACACCTACATGCACACTCACACACTGATGCCCATACTGTTTTGTTTCAGAACACCGTTACATGCGGCTGCGTTTGGTAACCATTATGAATGCATGCAGATATTGTTGAACCACGGTGCTGATTGCAACTGTTCTGATCGGATGGGACGGACACCGATAACACTAGCTGCAGCCAACGGTCACTCAACGGTAGTAGGTAGGTCACATGATATCATTTACCCACTAAACTTTCCATAAGATGATCGTATAACACCATTACCACAAAAGCTGTAACAGTGTCCAACACACTGACCATTGCAAGGTGCAATCCAGTGACACCCATATCATTGTCCCTAAGTGATCATAAATACATTTATATAGTTTATACTGACAACTAAAAGATTTCTTTAATACATAACCATTTCATGCTGACCATCATCATCATTGCTTTACGTCTGCCTTCCATGCTGGCATGGGTTGGATGGTTTAACAGAAGCCTGCACCAGACTTCTCTGTTTTTTTTGGCAGGGCTCTTACACTTGTTTGTCCTTCCTAACACCAACCACCCAACCACAGCAAAGTGGACTGAGTGCTTTTTATGTGGCAGAAGCACAGGCGAGGTCAGTTTTGGTGTGGTTTTTTACTGCTGGATGCCCTTCCAAATGCCAACCACTTCAGAGTGTGGACTGGATGCTTTTTCCGTGGCATCAGCACTGACCATTCTGTTGTATTAATACTGGATGGCTGCTGTATTATCTCAGATTTTATTTACAATGTTCACTAGAGTATACTTCATCATCGTTGTCATCATTTTAAGGTTTGCTTTTCCATGTTCACATAGGTTGGACAGGATTTGTTGAGGAGGATTTTCTATGGTCAGTTGACCTTCCTATCAGCAACCCTCACCTGTTTCCAAATATGATAATATTTTTCCTTGACCAGACATGTTTTGCACAAGTTTTGGTAATGAAGAACACCGCTTGCACAACAGTGACATTCGTTTACAATTATTATGCAATGTCATGGCAAGGAAATTGTTCTTACACACAACTGGCATCTTTCCGTCTACCAAATCCATTAGTAAGGCTTTGGTTGACCTAGGGCTATGGTAGAAAACACTTGCCCAAGGTGCCACACAATGGTACTGAACCCAGAACCATGTGATTGGGAAGCAAACTTCTTACCTCACAGCCAATGTTGTCCATGGTCACTGCTTAACTGTAACAGCTAACCACAATTATATACCTTCAATATCAACATTGACCAGTGGTCTTTGATATACAACTGACCACACACTAGCCTAAAGTAGTCTATGGTATACAACTAACCACACTCAACAGTGATCTATATATAACTTGCTTCTTCTTTTACAGAACTGCTGTTGGAAAACGGTGCTGATCTGTCTTTGGTGGACGATGACAAAAATACCCCCCTCCACCATGCTTGTATAAATGTAAGATTTGCATATTACTCTTTCTCTTTCTTTCGTCTCTTTGTCTTTGTGTATTTCTCTGCAGTTAAATATATTACTCTCTCTCTCTCTCTGTGCTCCTCTCTTTACAGCACCATGCCCATGTTGCTATGCAACTGTTAAAGAAAATAAATGACTCCACGACTGTAAATATTGCCAACTCTGAACTGAAAATGTAAGTATTGTGTGTGTGTGTGTGTGTCAACACTACTATGCATGTTAAGAATGTGCGTGTGTGTGTGTTAATACAGTCAGCTGTGTATGTCAACACTACTAACTGTGTGTGTCATCAGCATCAATTCTCAATATTCTCTTGGCAGAGTTTGAACTCGGAACATAACAACAGACAAAATACCGCAATATTGTTAAATCTATGTGTCAGTACAGTCAGCTGTGTGCATCTCTACATCCATCAGCTACTGAGACAAGACACAAGTTGATTATGGTGTTTCATCTATTCTAATCTTGCAATCAAACTCCTGACAAGGCCTCTTTACAGCTAGGTAGACTGAGCATAAAAGGGATAGAGAAATGTCTTTATCACGTCAAGTGTTGGGTAGGTTTCCAATGAATCATACTCATACCCCCCCACTTCATTGTCCCCTCGTCTATGAAAATGCAACATTCTCACATCTGGGCTTACCATATAAATTGATGGATTTCCACCCAGTCTTCATCTACCAATTTTCACTCACAAATCTTTGATTGGTCAGAGACTATGATAAACAACCCTTTGCCCAAAGTGCTACACATATGGCTCCAACCTGAGTGTGTTGAATTGTGAAGTGAACCTCTTAACCACTTGGTCATTACCTAACCCCATCCACAGTGATGTGGGTGTAGTAACTAATTATTTAGCTTAGCAGTGAGTGAGTGCTGGCACCACATGTGAAGCATCCACGCTGGTCCCATGTATGAAGCTGCACGCTGGCACCACACATGAAGCACTTACATCAGCACTGCAGATGAAGCCCCCCGCACATTCCGTAAAGTGGTTGGTATTAAGAAGGGCATCCAGCCACAGAAACCATGCCAAAACAGACGACTGGAGCCTGGTGCAGCTCTCTAGTTTGCCAGCTTCTGTCAAACCATCCGACCCATTCCAGCATGAAAAGCAAACATTAAATGATGATGATGATGATGATTTGTCTGCTTGTTTAAAGGTGTGGTGGAAGGATAATTGTAATAGCAATGTTTTGATCAGTAACCCAACGTTAGTGACTTTACAGTCACTGTGCTATACCTAGCAAAAACTTGGCACAGTGGCTGTAGCAAAGTTTGAACCTGTGACCAAAGGGATAGGGATTTAGAAACTTAACCATTGACCCTCTTGATCTACAATGATTCATTCAGAATGTGTGTGAATCTGTTGGATGCATCATTGTTTGTATATGTGTGGTTTGTTTAATGGTAGTAGTAGTAGCAGCAGCTCTACATCATCTCTGATAATACAGTTCTATATTTTAAGAGATGAAGAATTATGTACATTATTTACATTTGACGGATATTTGTCCTTACCTTGTTGTTGTTAACATAACATTTCGGCTGATATACCCTCCAGCCTTCATCAGGTGTCTTGGGGAAATTTCAAACCTGGGTTCTCATTCCTAAGGTATTTTTTGATGTCGTTGTTATTATTATTATTATTATTCGGGTCACTACCTGGAATCGAACTTGGAATCTTGGGGTTAGTAGCCCATGCTCTTAACCACAACACCCACAGGCATATGGCATAGTGGTTAAGAGCACAGGCTACTAACCCCAAGATTCCGAGTTCGATTCCAGGCAGTGACCTGAATAATAATAATATCGGAAAATACCTTAGGAATGAGCACCCAGGTTCGACATTTCTCCCAAGACACCTGATGAAAGCTGGAGGGTGTATCAGCCGAAACGTTGTGTTAACAACAAACAAGATGAGGGCAAATATCCGTCAAATGTAAATAATGTATCAAATATCCGTCAAATGTAAATAATGTTTAGTCACCTAAACAATTAGGTATGAAGCACAGATCTGTTATTCCAGAGACATGTTGCTCTTGATAAAACTGAGCAGCTGAGTGCACCCTCTGATATGCAGTGATGAACTGGACATATTATACTCCTCCCACTGACCATTCTGTTTTTGTAAACCTGTACAAAAATGGCCACAGCAGAGGTGGGCAAGGTGGACTTGGTCGTGGCCATTATGGTTTCTCTGCACAATATTGATTGCCTGACAGGGATTGTAAAGACTATCCACCACCTTTGAACTCTCAGACACTGACATTTCCTTTTTGCTTTGTTTCAGACCTTTACACATTGCTGCCCGGAATGGGTTAGTGGCCATTGTTAGAGAATTACTATTGAAAGGTTCCAGTGTGATGGCATTAGACGAAAGTGGTAAGTGCACACACACACACACACACATCAGGCATCTGCACTACATTTGTTTCACATATAGATAGATAGAATAGTTACAAGCTTCATTAGAATCTAGAGTATGGCTGGGTACCTTAACATTGAGTTAACAGTCAGGTAAAACAACCATTGTCATTTGTTGGTAGTATACCACAAGTATGTGCATACACACACACACACACACACAAAGGGAGTGTTGAAAAGTTCCTGGTTTTAAAGGTATTGCAAGGACCACTGCAATAAGTGTATGAATCTGAGAGGGGAATATGTTGAATAAAATCATAATTTACTGATCCTCTGTGCTTTCTTTTACTCAAAGCCAGGAACTTTTCACCACCCCTTTGCATATGTATGTGTGTGTGTATATATATATATATATATATATATATATATATAAAGCTTGGAAATGGATGCATAGCATTCAATCATGTAATAATATAAATTATATATATATATAAATGCATATATACATATGTACACACCTACATATATATGTATATATACATGCATATATGGGTACAGGACGTCAAAAAAACATGAACAAAATTAAAAACAAGAACATAAAAAAAAACAAAAGCATGGAAAACAACTTGTTTTCGAACGACAAAAGAAACAAATAGAGAAACGAGACAGGCGACAAAGAACAATACCTTCATCAGTTGTCCCCTGTTTTATCAACTCCACGTTTTGAATGCTGGGAGAAGACGCAACTTTGTTAAAACAGTTGTTCCTGCAAAGCAAATTAAATAAAATTTGGGATTTGCAGCGGGTTAAAGTGGTCACAAAAACAGGACAGTAAAAACAAATGGTAAGGGCTGTTAGATAGATATATATACACGTGAGCATACAAACAAAAGAAGGGCACTCAACACATTTATTGGGAGTTACATGTATGGATCAAACAGTTTGATTCAAATTCCTTTAGTACTTTAAGTTTCAAGTGTGATGCTAGTCTTCAGCAATTGGAATTAGAGCTGTTTCGGTAGCATTTTATTGATGCATTCACAGATTACATCATAGTATAAATCCACCGTCCTCAGAAAAAAAAAATTAAGCATGTACAAACAGGCAAGGTAAAAAGCCTTGATGATAACCTATTCAACAACTAACATGATGAACAAGAGATATTGTATTGGCAACTGAAGGTCCTGCCAGTAACTGTGGCCAAACGGTGACATAAATACTAAAACCACCTCCATCATTATTGTTTTCTTTATTACCAGGTTACACCCCAGCTTTGGCCTGTGCTCCAAACAGCCAGGTGGCAGACTGTCTCTCCATTATCCTCAACCACATGATGCCTTTCCACAACAATTCTACGTACAGAATCAACCGTTCCAGTCTAGGTGAGTGTCTTTGATGTCAGTGTACATGAAACATCTCTACTGTGGATGAAACCTAACAGCTATTGCATGTATGTGAGTGTCTGAGTGTGTGTGTATGTGTGTGGTAGTTGTATCTTAGAAGCTCAATTCCTTTACTTTATCAATATATATTGACGTTGCTACTGTTGTTGTCGATGTTGTACTGTCAGTATTGTAGGAACCCTACCTCACACAGCTTTGTTCCACTGCATTGCACCCTTCTGTTGTCAGTGTTCCATGCATGATTGCTTTTATCAGTTTCTATTTGGTGTGTGTAAGATATGTGATGGTAGTGAAAAACGGACAGTGAATGTAGAGGACTACATGTGGTGCATGGTAGTGAAACATGGTTTTTATTGAGGCTTGTATGTGATGTATGTAATATGTGATGGGTTACAGTCATGGATTATGGGCTGTGTATAGAGGACTGTATGTGCTGTGTGTAAAATGAAGTTGTTCGCAAATACACTCCAATCTCTGGTCCATAGATAAGCTATCACTTTGTATTTTCACTATGGTGCCCTTTGTTGCTCAGAGCTGGTTGGGCACATACCACTCCCATCCTGGCTCACTCAGCTCTCCTCCTATCATCGCCCATATTGTGTGCATCCTACCAAGCATCACTTTAACTACTACACCCAGTTCATTGTCAACAAGACATCAGCCATCTGGAATTCCTTTCCTGCAGCTATCAACTTCCAAGAATTCAAGCTGGGTATACATGACAACAGTTTCACTGATTTGACAGGGTCTGTGGAGGTCATGGGCACTGCCCTTCCTTTAGACCCAACCAACTACTAAAAAAACAAATGTATGCGAGAATTAAATGACAATGTTTTAAGTGCTTCATTACATTCAATACAACTGTGAGACAGCTTTGTTATTATGGGCATATAACTATAAAAACATGTTACCCATCAGGTGGTGTATTGCCGTGTGTTTGGTATTGCATTGTTTATGCAATTAGGGGTGAAAATGATGTGGGATATCATCACAGATTAAATAACCTGTTCAACACATATGAAAATCCTGCTGCATTACAGATTCTTCTTCCAAGTCACATCAGTGTGGAGGCAATATTGAAGATGATTAGCAAATCCCAATACATTAACTCAATTCTCTCTCACAATCAACTCCTTCTCTCATTTCATTACAGATTGTGGTCAAGGTGAGAGGGCATAGCACTAACTGTAACACTCTGTAATAAATTATTCCTTTGTCTTTCATTTTAAGCTTCAGTGTTCCAAGTTTGAATCCCATCGAGGCGTACTTTGTTTTTCATATTTCCAGGGTCAGTGAAATAAACAAAGACAAGACAAATGCTGGAATTAACCTAATCATCTGTCTAAGCTCTCCAACCATGTTGATTAATGACTGTATGATGGAGTGTTCAGATAAGAGTGGCTTTCCTTGAGTGCGGCTACTGCTTAAGTGTGATTATTACGAAGGGTGAGCATACTTCAGAGGTGGACATTTCAAAACAATGCCCTCCACTTTCTGGTCTGCTGCCCACAACTTTGTTGACAATTTATTGCTCCTGTTGTAATATTTTCAGAGAATTCACCCTCCGGTGATGATGATGATGACGTTGATGATGAACATCTGAAACCAATGTAATATACACATATATATACACATATAAATACTTATATACATATGTTCTTTATATTTAATTCTGACTAATTCTCTGAGCCAGTCTGGCCATTACTCCCACCTCTTCCAACTTCAAACATGCTACCATCACCGTTGTCAAGGCAACAGTGGTATTTCAATTTATCCCACCCCATCCCATAACTTGCATGCACGTGGTCAGTCCTGGCTCGTTCTGGCTTATAACTAATCTATATAACGTAGTTGTAGTGTGGCCCCTGATTCTGCTCTTTCTTCTGCCTTGTAGAGGTCCTTTGACCAAACACACTGCTTCGTGTATTGTCTCTTTCCATCTCTCTATATCTTTCTCTCTCTCTCCCCCTTTCTCTTTTCATGTAGAGAACTATATGTGATGTGCATATGATATTTATATATATATACATATTAGATGTGTATGCCTCTCTCGTGTAGATAGATTAGATCAATAGATATAGAGATTGAGGTAGATAGATAGAGAGATGTGTGTGTGTTTAGACAAGCAAACAGAAGAAAATGTACTCAATACATGTGATAGTTTATTTGGTTTAAGCTGAAAATTCAATTCATCCTTCCTCTCAGTTTCTCATCTCTGTCCATTTATTTCAAGCAACAAAGAGATGAATGAAGAAGTCAGGGCTTTGAAATGAGACAAAGGAACAAAAAGTTGGGGCTATTTCAATGGAATACATGGCACTTTGTTTAATAGTTGAAAGGAGTTCTGTATAGAAATGATTTATCTTTTGTTTTTCTCCTTAACCCGGCTGAAACTGCCTCTGGATCTCGAGTACAAATGTCTTGTTTTCATAAGTTTTGAATTAAAATCTTCCACCAAACCTTAGTCACAATTTATGTTGCTAACGCTAGCTTAATGATAACTAAGCTATTTTACTAAATTCTTTGTTATATTTCAAATTAATTGAAAGAAACACAGAGCACCTCAAAATAAATACAGTAACGAAAGGGTTAATATAGTTATTGGTGGACAATGCCTGATGGAGGAATTACTGCTATGTCTGTATAGGTTGTTGTTTTGGTGATCCTCTTGGCCTGTGTGGGTGGTAGTTTGTCAAGTCTTTCATAAATATCTGTTATGTCTGCATTTTGAGACCAACTCTTATTTTATCATATAACATTTTGACAAGTTGCAACAGAATATTACATTATATATATATATTTTTTTTTTATGTGGGGAAGGGTTTGTTAAAATATGGCTTTTGCAGTTTCAACTATGGACTAAATTATGGAATGATGTCATCTTTATTCTCACTTTCCAGATGTACTGGATTTGAGAGATGGAATATATGTTCTCTATATCTTAAGTAATAAGAAGGTTGCTATGGCCTTTTTTTTTTATCTGTTCTCTATTAGCCCTATATAGTACTTTGGTACCATCTGAGGATGTACTTTTAGCTTTATATGCTAAGGTGTTTTGGGGGCATTTGTCATTAAGTGGATATGCCATGATGTTGCTGAAATTGAATTTTTGTTGATTGGTTCAGCGTGTTCCTTGTTCTGCTATTTTCTGTTACAGTGAAATAATTTAATTGCGATGCTTTCCATGCAGCTATAACTAACTTTTACATTATTGCTATTAAAGTGATTGTTATATTTATTGATGATAGACTTGTTCTTTGTCAATATGTGTAATTCTATAGCTGTATTGACTATTACACTACTGCTAAAAAGTGAGTTAAATCAGGTGGTATATCTTTAGTTTGTTTTGTGTATCTCTGATTTTAGACAAGATACACTGTTCCCATGTCTGTTATAAGAGGAAGCTAAAAGGGTTGACATAGGGAAGGGTGTCCAGCCATAAAACCAATGATAAAAGTAGGACTTACTCTATTACATTCTAATTTTCTTTGAAATAAGTTATTGTTTGTAAATGATTCTTTAGTCACTGCTAATGGTGATTTTTTTTTAAATATAAAAGTATTAAATATACATCTTAATCTTTTTTTTTATGTGTCCATATGGCCTTTCATATGGTGATATACTGCCAGCCTATATCTCTGTGTCTATGCTGGACAAATTGGTGATTTTATATTTTTAATATATCTAACACACATGTGCACACACATAAGTATGTATGTATGTGTGTGTGTGTACATAAATAATATATATATATATATATATATATATATATATATATATATATATATATATATATATAAAACATATCTAAAGGTGGCAAGCTGGCAGATGTGTTAGGGCACTGGGCAAAATGCTTAGCAGTATTCCAAGATTGACTTTGCCTTTCATCCTTTCAGGGTTGATAGAATAAGTACTAGTTGAATACTGAGGTGGGGGGATGTAATTGACTTAACTACTCCTGGGTAAGAGTATAAAAAAATTTTTCCCTTCTATCAAGCCGTTGGGACAGAATAGGCTTATCAAACCAGTGTGATCTCGAGTTCAAATTCACAGCCTTCACATCAAACTGCAGTTGGTGGAGAGAACATGCTGAGCCATTCGTCCTACAGACAATGGAACATATTGGCAATCCACTCCAATCCAATAGATCTAACATATGCACCATTGAAGTTGCCCTTAGGGCATGGCAACTCATCACTTACCTTTTTTGTCCAGAATCTCCGGTGAATACACACTAAGAACATACACCTAGAAGTACTGTACACGTCACCGATACCTATGTAGTGTACATCTCATATACACACCTACACTACCAACAAGCTCAATGGAAACAGTTTATTATTTTCTTTCTTTTTGTTTGTAAATGAAAACTGATTCTTTAATAAATAGTGTGTGATGTGTGTATATATCATGCATGTACAGCGTGTGTGTGTGTGTGCGTGCAATGACAGAAGCAGGATCTTATTTATGTTCCCCTTAGAAACTGAAAGAAGCCTGTCATGTGTGTGTGGTGTGTCCCATTGTCTTGACATAGCATGATTCATTTCCAATCAGCCGTGAAAAGCATATTTGCCCATGGGGGAAATAATACCTCTCTTGGGAAAAACATGAGGATCGGCAACAGGTAGAGTGTCCAGCCATAGAAAATTTACAATCTACTTCAAGTAATTGTATGGCTTGTTTGAGCATGGAAAAAATTGGATGTTAAAATATTATATAAGGTTGGTGTTTTGTGTTGGCAAGACTTACATTATGTAGTGCAGTCATTAAAACGAGTACGGTAAACTTGCTGTGAGGAGGAGAAAATCCAACATTTTGTACCCAATTCTTCTTCAGGGTAAAAGATAAGGAATTAATGGAAGACAGCAGAGTTTTACATCCTTAAATGATGTAAAACTCTGCTGTGACTCATTGATTTTCATCTTGTCATGGCAAGTTCATTGCAGATTTTTTTTTTCAAGTGCATTACACTATATATTCATGTGTATATACACATGCATACATACATACACACATGCACTCATACTGTGCCTATAATATGTATGTTTTGCATGTAGGGGTTGTATTTTCTTTGTTTTTGTTTATTCTATTCATATGGGTGCATGGCTGTGTGGTTGTAGTTAAGATCACTTCCCAATGCTAAAGTGTCCGGTTCAATCCCACCATATGGCACCTTGGGTAAGTGTTATCTGCCATAGCATCAGGGGATTGTAAACCTTTTACATAAAATTGGGCAGATAGAAACTGCCCTGGTGATTTGTGGGCCAGCCATTGTATCAATGATTCTGACTGTGGAATACGCAACTATTTACATACAGTTATACTAATTTTCCACTTGATTATTACTTTAATGGCACATGTGGCTATGGAATACTCTACCACTTATACAATCAAGTAGCAGTTCCTTTGGACTGAGCAATCAATTAGGCAATCATCAAAATCAGAGATCCATTCATATGATCTATGTTACATGTGTATATATTTTATAGATATATGCATGTTTTTGTAGCATGTATGTGTATGGCCTGTGTGTACATATGAGTTAGTGGGCGTGTGTGTGCACACATGTATGTTTGGTTATATATATATAGCACGGATACTTTCTTATGGTGCCTCATGAAAAGTACCCAGTGCACTCTGTAAAGTGGTTGGCATTAGGAAGGGCATCCAACCATAGAAACCATGCCAAAACAGACAGTTGGAGCCTGGACAGCTCTCTAGCTTCCCAGCTCCTGTCAAACTGTCTAAGTCCATGCCAGCTTGGAAAACTGACGTTAAATGATGATGATATAAGGGTATGTATAAGCCTGTATATATATTTATGCATATCTTCAGTATTTCTCATTGAGAATGCAACAAGAAATCAAAAATTATTCAATCATAACTATGTCTAAAGGAAAAAGTATTTTAAATATCATGCAAAACACACACACACACTTGTATATGCATGTAGGTATGCAATGACTATGTATTGTATTATATAAAAGGTTGACAGTCTACTTTGAGTTTTGCCTCAAGTTGGGCAACTCACTACTGCCTGTCCACTCTACTGGATGTATTGAGTTCTATATCAGATAATGCTTGCACTATATAAAATATATTTTAACACACACACACACACACACTATATGTATTTCATAATATATCTCACATATGCTTTTCTGCATTGGACAGATTCATAACACAGTCCCGTTTTCCATTGCATCACCTTTGAGATACCAGTTTCTAAGATAGCTATGAACATGTCATTGCAGTTCTTCTTTGGTTTATCACTACTAAAAATAGCTTCCGAGTCCCCCCCCCTCACTTGTTATATACCATGCAGTTAGTCACCTGTTCATATAAAAAAACACGGACTCATCAGGTATTATTTTTGAGACTCATCAATAAATTTTCTTGTGAGTCAACATTGCATACTCTCTTGACTAGTCATTTCCTTCTTTTATATATAATCTATGTTTCACTATTATCACTCATCACATAGTCCTTTCTGTCTCTCTCTCTCATCATATATTTACTCTCTCTCATCATATATTTACTCTCTTTCGTCATATAGTTGCTCTCTCTCGTCATGTATTTTTATTCTCTTTTTTCTCTCTCTCTCCCTGTATAAATATATATGTACACACACACATTTTGTCCATCTTTACGTTCTGAATTCAAATTCTGCTGAGGTCATCTTTGCCTTTCATCTATTCAGGGTCAACAAAATAAGTACCAGTTGAACACTGGGGTCAATGTCATTCACTTACTCTGTCCCCGCAAAATTGCTGGCTTTGTTCTAAAGTCTGAAACTAATGTTTTCACTATCCCTGTTTCACTACCATACCACACCACATGTAGTCCTCTACATACACTCACCATCTGTTTCTCTTCTCTATACAACTACATATCTAGCATATACCTTGTATAGTCTTATCAACCAGTGTAAAAGTTCACTGAATGTTTTACACCCATGAGTCTCGTCATTTACCTTTGAAACAGTCCTTCATTACTGATTCAGTTTTCTCAAACTGTTAACTACTCTGTTTATCTTTTACATCTAAAACATTGTTTCCTAACAACAGATACTTCACCATGAAATAGTACCTCCTACACACTGTTAGAAAGTGGCCATATTTATCTTCTTCACACAAAGCCATTCTTCTTTCAACCAAATAGTTTACAATTCTTACAACCAGGTGCCACTCTCTGTTAGCACCAGGTGCCGTTCCCCTGTTACTACCAGGTGCTGTTCTCCTGTTACGACCAGGTGCCATTCCCCTGTTACTACCAGGTGTCGTTTCCCCTGTTACTACCAGGTGCCGTTTCCCTGTTACGACCAGGTGCTGTTCCCCTGTTACGACCAGGTGCCGTTCCCCTGTTACTACCAGGTGCCGTTCCCCGGTTACGACCAGGTGCCATTCCCCTGTTACAACCAGGTGCCCTTTCCCTGTTACAACCAAATAGTTGTTAAACCACAGCAATTTTTGTGTATCCACAACTTTTGTGTCCTCAAGCTTTCACTGATTGACTTACAGGTAGAAACGACTCACTTCTTCCATCCACTGTTATTATTGACCCTCCCACTTTCACTCCCACCCTTACACAGGCTCTATACATTCCTCTTTTTTTTCTTCCTCAGAGGGGGACACTTTCTCAGCGACATTTTTATAATGGCCAAGCCAACAAACATGATCATGTATTTGTGTGTAAGCCAACCCACAACAGAGTCTATGCATGTATGTGTGCATGAACTCCTGTATCTGTGTGTATATGTATATATATGTGCTGTGAATGTAAACTATACACCCATTACTACACTGCTAATTAGTTAATTATCATCATATGTATAATTTCAGATTTATTGTCTACTGCTTTTTTATTATTATTATTTCTATTATTATTATTATTATTATTATCATTATTATTATATATTTGCTTTTTACTCACCGTTCACCCACATCCAGGAAAGAGGGTAACCAACCCTCCATAGTAGGCAAGTGTGTATTTTGTCATCTCTCTCCCTCCCCACTCTCCTACTGCACACACACACACACACACACACACATACTCTCTCTCTCTCTTTCTGTTGTCCTCTTCCTCCTCCTCATCCTTACTGTATACACAGTATATATACATTACTACACAACTGTGTACATGTTGCTGTGTCTGCACACTAACACATGCATGTACACATTGTACATGGATGCACACACACACACACACACACACACGTGTCCACACATCCATATCGACTCCCCCACAAACACACATACAATGTTCACCCACATATGCACACACGTGCACATCAACACGCATACACACATCCACATGTCATAACAACAACTATCAATCTCAGACATTATCCCCTCCCTTCCACTTCTTTTAAAAAAAATAAAAACTTCTGACTCTACAGAGGGGCTGTGATTTTGCTTGCAAACCCTTCATATTTGTTACTAGATAAAAGGCTGCCCTTCTTTAGTGAAGAGCTGCTCTTTTATGAGGGCCACTCACAAGGTGGATTTATTTTGATGGTGTTTATGAATTATCCTTATTAATTTCAAATTTTCCTCCTTTCATCTCTACTCAATGTTTCACTCACTCTTACCACCTTCATTCAGCGGCGACAGTGAGTGAAGGTGCTGAGAGTTTCACCTTTTTTATTCATCACTCCACTCCCACACTCTACTCCATATTGCACTCATTTATCATGTACATGTCACTCATTCTGGTCTCCTACCACTCATCCCTTATTCATCTATGCATATTCTGTGACATGCACTCAAAACTTCTATCTTTGTTGTTGTAAACCACTTTCGTGCACACTCTGCTCTGCACTGCATCTACGTCATATTCACTGCACCCATTTGTGGCCTAAACACATAGTCTGCACTTTGATAATCCATAGTGTGATTTAGGACAGTCTTCCTTCTGAGACATGTCTCAACTACATATATCTTTCACCTCTCTGTTGCCATCTTAATATTTAACAAACAGTTTGCCCAACACTTGGGAAACACAAGCAAAAGACTGCTTTTCCTGGAGAAACTGCACCAACAGAGGTACCACCTCCTACAAACAGAACGGGAATGCAGAGGTACAAAGAAAACACAAGTCCAGAGCCAGCTCCTTGCCTTCAGTCCTGACAGACCATCAATATCTGACCTTCTTCTGAGCATGCATTGGACTGATTGGCCACAGATGGACACTCCACCTTGTCGTCTTCTCCCATGTGATGTTCTTAGTCATCATCAACAAAAATGAATTAGTGATTATAGAACCAATGGGATATTTAGCCAAAATTTTGAATCCTTTTAAGTCCCTCACAGCCATCATCAAATTATCAGGGTGGTGAACCACAAGTACCTTCTAGTTTGTCTTACCTGATGACCCCTGTCTTTCCTAGTCAGATCTGCTATTATACCTGTTCCTTGATTCCAAGAGAAGAAGAGGGTGTTTGGCTCTTAAAATGATATATTTCTCAACATCCTTCCATTAGCCTACCTGACCATCCATTTGCTTATCACTCAAACAACTCCCTACCCAAGTATCTATCGACTGACCTACAAAGAATCTGCCTACTCCATCTGACCATTTACCCTACTGGCTTCTCACCCATCCATCTATGTCAAGGAGATACGGATACTGAAATATCAACCCAGTTCATTCATTTTCAGTCCATGTATATCCGCCTTAGGTATTTTAGTCACTCTTTACTCCACATTAATTATCTGTGATAGACTAGTATTTCTACCTATCCAGGGGGAGATTTCATCTCTTATCCACTCATTACTTCACAAACCCTGAGCAAAGTTATCCCTATACTTCTGTCAGTCAACAAATGCAAAACTATCAATGGACAACACTTCAGTTATAAGGAAGAAACGGTAAATCAATAAGAGAACCTCTACATGGTTATATGGTTACTGGACATTACTCTGGAAGGAATTAAGGCCAGTTTCCTAGTCTCTCTGGTGTTTTATATATTCTTTCTTGGACAGGATGCCAGTCCATTGTAGCATTACTCCTTTTTTTACCAGCCGAGTGGACTGGAGCCATGTGAAATGAAGTGTTTTGCTCAAGAACACAACACATCATCCGGTCTAGGAATCGAAATCACAATCTTACAATCATGAGTCTAACACCCTAACCACTAAGCCACACTGATTGGATAGGAGTAAAGTGGAATGAAGTGTTTTGCTCAAGAACACTATGTGTTGCCCTGTCCAGGAATTGAAATCACAATCTTACAATCATGAATACAAGACCCTAACCACTAAGCCACACTGAGTGGACTGGAGCCATGTGAAATGAAGTGTTTTGCTCAAGAGTACAATGTGTTGCCCTGTCCAGGAATTGAAACCACAATCCTGAGTCCAACACCTTAACCACTATGCCTTACAGCTACCTACCCAAGCATCTGTTGACTGACCTACAAAGAATCTGCCTGGTCTGACCACTTAACCTGGTTGACTTCCCACCCATCATCCATCCATGACCAGCTAGGATTAACATTAAAATCTCCCTCAAATCATAACTTTGTCATTATCATCATCATCATTTGGGTCAGCTTTTTACTGCTGTTATGGGTTGGACATATCATTACAAACAGAACCAGTTCTTATTTTGCATCACACCTAAATGGGTCACGAACCACATCTTGGGTGTGTTACATTACACTGACCAACAAATTCTAACTTTTTTCTGCTGACCTAGTTTGAGACTTGTTTTGGAGTAATTTGAGGTCACTGAGTTTTTAAATGGCTATAGTTTTTTTCTATCACATCTGGTTTTATTATTTCTATGGGCTAGCCCATATTGGCCCCACCCTTAGCTCCATGTTTGAATTGCCCTGACTCTTTTCGTTATACATGTGGGTGTTTTACAGTACCAAGTCAAAGAATGAATGTTGGTGACATTATTGTTTACTGCTGTGACATGGTGGGACTGTTAAACACAATGGGTGTTGAACAGTATGATCCTAGTGAATGGAGACTCTTTATAGATAGTTCAAAGAAAAGTCTAAAATGTGTATTACTGGAATTGAAACGAACACGACACTGTTGGAAGGTAGGTTTAGAGAGGGTGTAGGCCAAAACTACAAGGATTCTGGATTGTTTTTCCTGTTTTTTTACTTAACTTTTGAGAGCAGTTGGGTTCATTTTTAGTATTCTTGTTTGTGAGAGCAGTCGAGTTTATTTCAGATATTCTCATTTTGAAAATCATCTCTGGCTAATTGTTGAGAGGATGTTGGTGTTGCCTTGGCAGAGGTTTGTGCTCTCTGAGTATTCTTATTATTATGGTTATTAGATTGGCAGAACCATTTGGGTGTTTTTGTTTATTTCAAGTGCTTTGAAGATGTCTTTGCCTTTCATCCTTTCCATGTTGTTAAAATTAAATTGCAGTCAGGTTATTAGGATTGATATTATTTGATGGTTTCTCCCTAGAAAATACCTGGCCTCATGTTTCAGGCCTTTCTGCTTAGCACAAGGTATTGAACTCCCAAACCTGGCTTCTGTGTGTTGAGTATTGAGTCCTACAGCAATGTTTCACCCTCCATTCCACTCAACTTGATCCGTTGTCTAATTGATACGTTTACCGCTTTTATTTTTTTCCCCCAGGCATCAAGACCTTTGTTCTGACTGGGATCTAAAACAGGGTTATATGATGCATTTGACAGAGGCAATGACAATGTACACTCATTGAAAATTCAACTAAAAATTATACTTTGCCTTCTGTATTATTTTTTCCATCAATATCAAGTTTAAGGCAGTGAGTGAAGGCAATCATAAGGCAGCATGTTGTGTCCTTGAGCAAGACACTTTATTTCACATTATTCCAGTCCACTTAGCTAGCAAAAATGAGTTATACTTGTACTCCAAAAGGCCAACTTTATCACATTCTGTGTCTTGCTGAATCTCCCTGAGAACTACATTAAGAGTATGCGTGTCTGTGGAGTGCTCAGCCACTTGCCCGTTAATTTCACTAGCAAGCTGTTCTGTTGATTGGATTAACTGGAACGCTCGTCGCTGTAACCAACAGAGTGCCAGTTAATCATTACCATTCCAGGTAAAATGTTTTGTGGCATTTCATCCATCTTTACATTCTGAGTTCAAATTCTCCTGAGGTCGACTTTCATCCTTTCGGGGTTGATAAAATAAGTACCAATGAAACACTGGGGTCAATGTCATCAACTTAATCTCTCCCTTAAAATTACTGGCCTTGTGCCAATATTTGAAACCAATATTCAACAAATTTGCTTCCCAGTCACATTCTTGCAGGTCCAGTTCCACTGCATGGCACCTTCAGCAACTATAGCCCCAAGTTGACTAAAGCCTTGTGAGTGGATTTGGTTGACAGAACTGAAAGAAGCCTACTGTGTGTGTATGAGCATATGGTATACAAAACATCATAACTTAAAGTGCTGACTCTGAAATCTGTAGAAAATCTATAGTTTATCACATAAAACTGAAAATATTGCACTGCTAACACAAGAAGTAGGACATGATATTGACTTGTAAACCTTTAATATACTATAGTATATTATGGTTGCAAAATGAAATACTGTGTTGTTGCCAGTAATTAATATAATTATATTGTGTGTGTATGCTTGTGTATACACTTGTCTTGACATCATGTGATGGCTATAAACGAGCCTGTTGTTAGTTTCCAGTCTTCCATGAAAAATATGTCTGGCCATGTGGGAAATATTACCCTGCTTGGAAACAGGTGAGGGTTGACAACAGAAGAGCATCTAGCCATAGAAAATCTGTCTCAGCAAATCTCATCTGTTCCATGTAGGCATGGAAAACGAACATTAAAGGATGATCTTATATATCATTATCATCGTTTAGCATCTGTTTTCCATGCTGGCATGGGTTTGACTGGAACTGGTAAGCTGGAGAGCTGCACCAGGTTCCAGTCATCCATTTGGCTTGGTTTCAATGGCTGGATACCTTTCCTAGCACCAACCACTTTACAGAATAAACTGAGTGTGTCTTACATGGCACTGGCAATGACCATCGTCCACTTAGCTTGACATGTCTTTTCAAGCACATCAAATCACCAGAAGTCCCTTTACACCATAGATATAGTCCTTCGTGGCTGATATATGGTTAGTATGTTTCACACCAGACGGTCAAGGCCTAACAACAGTACAGGCACAGATATTGGATTGCTGACATGTGATGTTTGATGGCAGAAAAAGTCCAAGTTGTCATCTGCAGTAAACCTTCCTCACCACTTTAATATTTTCTTGGGTGGCAAGCTGGCAGAACTGTTAGCATGCCAGGCGAAATACTTAGCGGTATTTCGTCTACCGTTATGTCCTGAGTTCAAATTCCGCCATAGTCGACTTTGCTTTTCATCCTTTTGGGGGTCAATTAAATAAATACCAATTACACACTGGAGTTGATGTAATTGACTTAATCTCTTTATCTGTCCTTGTTTGTCCCCTCTATGTTTAACCCCCTGTGGGCAATAAAAATATAAATATTTTCTTGTTTCCTTTCTCTATATGAATACTAAATTAAGCATTAGATAAGGCGACGTACCAATCTATATTATATACATTCATCAACATATCTTACATCTGATATAATAATTGCTAGTGTTAAATAATTTTGCATATCTATTTCGATTCATCACAGCTGATTGCATACACAAACAGCGCACACTGTTCCCCCTAAGGGGCCTGTGAGGTTTTCTTTTTTGCCATCTTTTATCATGTTCGATACAGAATTATCCATTCTGCTGTGTCCTTCACTCATTCTACTAACTATTTATATTTCTCTCTTTGTATCTCTTTCTCTCTGTTGTTCAATGTTGGGTTTATTGCAGGAACAGTACTTTGATTCTGCAGTGGAGCTGTCTATAAAATTTTGTTGGCTTTCTGCTTAAGCTGCATGCTATGCTTTTTGTTGGTGGGTTTTTTTTTTTTGGTTTATTTGTTTTGTTTTTTGATTCTAGCTTCATAGCAGCATAGGTGCACTTTGTTGCTTACAAAAATAACATGTATACATATTAGCCAGTCATTCTTTGTGATAAGCTGTCATTGTGGTGTCTACAATCAAGGCAGTTACCATTGGTATCAATAAAGCACCTGGTCAGCATTATGAAGGGCATCCAGCTGTAGAAACCATGTCAAAACTAGCAATAACCTTCAGTGCAGCCCTAGCAGCTTACCAGATCCTGGTAAATGATGATTACTTCATTAGGAAGCACCCCCATAGAAAGTGATTGCAATCTGGGCATCTTAACATTATCTCTGTGTATCTTGTTTATGAAGGGTTGTGTATGTGATATGCATAGCTGCTTTATATATATATATAATATAATAAAATATAACCCGTCTTGAATGGCTCAACAATGCAGAGTAGACTATAATAACTGTTGTACTTTAATTATCCATAGTCTGATGTAATATTTTGGAATACAAAAATTCCTTCTTCAGATATTGCTAGGAATTGATCGAGTCACTGCTATAATCAGTTTTCCAACGGTTACTGAAAACCAATTATAGCAGTGACTCAATCAATTCCTAGTGATATCTGAGGGAGGAATTTTTGTATTCCGAAATATTATATCAGACTATGGATAATTAAATTACAACAGTTATTATAGTCCACTCTGCATTGCTGAGCCATTCAAGACAGGTTATATTTTACAAACAATACACAATGCTTCAAGCAAACTACAATACTCTCCTATATGTGTCTGTTTGTGTGTGTGTGTGTGTGTGTGTGTGTGTGTGTGTGTGTGTGTGTGTGTGCACAAGCACATCCTTAGTCATGTGGTTAAGTTTTCACTTAACAATTACATGGCTTCAAAATCATTCCTATTGTATGATGCTGTGGGCAGATGTCTTCTATGGCTTAGTCTGACTTATGGCCCGTCAGTGGAATCAGCAAATGGAAACTGTAGGAAGCCTGTCATATATATATATATGTGTATCTGTGTGCTTGTCATTCTGTTGTCTTGATGCTTGCACATTTCACAAAAATCAGTGACCCTGTCTATACAGTGTTGTCTTTGTTTACATCTACTGAGGAAGTGTGGCCATTGAGTTGTTCATTGTTTGAAGGATTGGGAGAATCAATACTTTACTTGGCAACAAGTTATGGTTGAGAGCTAGGGTATCTGGCTGCAGAAAGACTGCCTCAAGAAGTTTCATTTGTTGGTTGTGTGGTAAGTAGCTTGCTTACGAACCACACGGTTCCAGGTTCAGTCCCACTGCATGGCACTTTGGGCAAGTGTGTTCTACTATAGCCTCAGGTTGACCAAAACCTTGTGAGTAAATTTTGTAGCCAGAAACTGAAAGAAGCCCATCGTATATATATATGTGTGTCTGTTTTTGTCCCCCACAACATCGCTTGACAACTGCCCCATAACTTAGCAGTTCGGCAAAAGAGACCAATAGAATAAGTACTAGGCTTACAAAGAATAAGAACTGGGGTCGATTTGCTCAACTAAAGGCAGTGCTCCAGCATGACTGAAACGAGTAAAAGAGTAAAGAGATTAAAACAATGGTGACGATTATTTGACACTGTATACACATGATGTGTGTACATTCAAAGTGTGTCCTGTACACACTACGTACACACCAAACACATACACATCTGTTACAGCTTCAATATTGGAATGTAAGACTTAACATCAAATATTTGAGTTACCTCCCATGCCCTTCATGCAAGATAGATGACTAATGGCAATGACCAAGATTATGGAATAGACCTACCTCAATCCAACTGGCTGTGAGGGGAAAATACAGACCAATGACCCAGTCCTTTTAGCTGTAAATAGATACTATGGAAAGATGCTGGATTGTGTAAATGTCCTGTGCTAGTTTGCAGCTCTAGGTTCTGGTTCAAATTCTGATATGGAGGTTGTTTGATGTTACACAAGAACTTCTCAGGCTTAGATTAATTTCAAATTTAACACAACCACTCCTGCCCTACTTCAAGTGATTAAATGCTATGAAATTTGTGTAGTTGATTCATATTCTGATTTCCCTCCCACTCTAAACACACATGCGCACACACACTGCAACAGGAAACAAATGTGGTTTGGCATGTTTTATTAGTCTGCCTGCGTTAATAATGGGTTGAATAGTTCTGCAATTTCAAATATTTACCTGGATTGTTGCAGTAAATGTCTTGTTTGATTTGTTAGATGTTTTTCTTTTTTTTAATTCTATTTTCTTTGCTTGTTACATTTTTGTTTTTCTGTTGTTTTTTTTTAATGGATTGTTGCATGACTTTCAATAAAACTTCTCCCCTCAAAAGTGAAATCTGGGGAGAAGGGTTGTCTGGTTGTTGATTTTCAGACAGGGCTCTAGCTTGGCCTTAGCCATGGTGGCTAAACCAAACTCTTCAATCTGTGCCATAATTGTTCTAAGCTTTACATCAGTAATATTATAACTTACATCAGACAATATTCTTAAATTGCAGTCAGGCTATTTTAAAATAACCAAACAAGAAAACATTTTCTTCTATCAAGAGTCAATAAATTCCAGATACTTATTGGTGATTGTTTCAATCAACCTTATGGCAGAACTGGTAGAGCACTGGTGAAAATACCTTGTGGTGTTTAGTCATACAGTCTGAGTTTAAAACCCAAGGTCAACTTTAATCAATTACAACCTGCTCTCAAAAATTGAGGTTTGTGTCTTAAATTAGTTGTTGATTTTCTTGTGATGTGGCAGGAACTGATCCATTACAAGCATTTTTTGCTGCAGGCTGCCTGCCATAACAGGAGATCTATTTACCCAGTCACCTCCAACTCAAGTAAACTGAGGTGGGGAGATCATTATTATAAATTTGTTTGTTGTTTTTATCTCTTCCTTAACTATTTTGATATTTGATTCTGCAATGAATGTTGAAATATTTAATATCTAATCTAATTATCACTTTCTCTCTCTCTCTTTGCAAACTCTAGTGCTTCCAAGGACTGCTGGTAGCGCCGACAGCCTTGGAGAGATGCTAAATGATGGACGAGATCAATCCTACCAAAGTTCGGACTCTGAGTTCTACTGACCAATCATTTCTTTTTTTTTTTTTTCTTCTAAATCTGCAATTTTTTCCTGGAGTGGGTGGGGTGGGGGTCTCATTTTTTTTCCTTTTTGGGGGGATTAAAAATCTACTCTTTGTGTTCATCTCAACACCAACAATAACAACAATATCCTTGCACTTCCTTGCCCCACATTTTGTTGTTATAATTTTTGCCTCAATTTTAAACAGATGGATACTAAAATGAAATAAAACTGCTGTTAGTGAATCCCTATTGTTAACAAGAACTACATTGTCAATAAGAAGTGGCAGCAGCAATAACAACAACAGTGCCCTTTACCAAATGGAAAATGAGAGAGAGGGAGAGTTCCAGTTGCACTGAACATAAGAGAAATCTTCCCTACCCACATCTTATTACTTCCTCTTCTAACATTTATGTTTCAGTGGTGATTAATAACTAAGGATGATACCATAGTGGGGTGTGTGTGTGTGTATGTACATGTGTATGCATACACATATATACATATACTTTATTTGTGGGTTAAGAAGACTAATAGTTATTAACCCACAAATAATGAATATTTGTCCACCAATGCAGTGTTGTGCACTCATTTTCATTGTTTGAAATTAGCATATATATAATAATAATAATAATATAGATCCATACTCACACAGACACTACCTCAATAACACTATGTAACTTATACTGCTTTCTGTCTTCAGGAACTCTTTTATAATAAAGCAGCCATGTCTGGTGCAGATATATACATGGTTCTCGCCCTAACTAACCTTTACATTCACACCAATCATGTGTTGTTCCTCTTTACTGCTAGAGCAGGAAATATGGGATAAGAGCCACAACACATGGGAGTTTTTGTTTTTTTTTCTCTCCCCAGATTAAAGCTAGTATAAGATGCAAGGTTGCAGCTTTGTGTGCACAAATATGCATAGCAATATATACAAGTTTATGCAATTGTATATATGTATACATAGGATACACATTAATGAATGTTTAAATATAAAGCAAGAGAAAGAGAGGTAGCCATAATTTTTGTGTATGTGTGTATGTAGGTTTTTATAAGTATGTAGATATATTTATGTGTGAGTTTGTTCATATGGGACCTCATTGAATCTACTGTTTAAGTGGATGTTGTGATGTGTATTATTGGTGGAAGGAAGTGGGTGTTCTTAGATAATTTAGCTGAAAATATGGTTTAATAAGTATTTATTTGAACAGCGGTATTTCCTCATTGAGAATACTGATGGCCCAAGTTGACAGTGGTACAGGGACAACCATCCAAAAAGAGCTAGCAGTTTATATCCTACCGTTTCTCTTGCATTGTGTCCATAGCCAACTCATGTAACTGTTAACAATGTGTATAGTCTATTGTGTCATGAGGCAGCTGGAACACAGTAATATTGGAGAATGTTTCAACTGCTTGCAGCACCCAATTCATCAAGAACACATCTAGGATCTAGAGAATGTAAGGTTGTCTCCCCTTGGTAAAGGCTGCAAGCTCCATTGTGATGACTTAGAGTACTGTGATACAAACTTGTGGCTCTTTGGTTCACGTCTGCTGCAGGGATTTTATTTTATTTTTTTCTTTCCATTGCTTCTTCACAAACTTCACAATATTCTACATAGTTCACTTAAGCTGTTGTCATTTGAATGTTACTTTCCAAACATTGGTGTCCTGACCAAGGGATATTTACTACATCTTACATAATACTTAAAAAACTTCAGCTGGCTGAATAGATAAGGTACAGAACTACCAGACCATAGTGAATTGAAATCCAATTGAAGTGTTTCAGTAGGTTTCTAAACACTTCTACATTACCACTCTTCACACCTACCTAAAGAAAGGAGCTTATACATGGAGATTAAACTTGCTATAAATACCAGCCACATTTTCCCACAAATCATTCTCTACACATCAAATTAGATGTCTATATAAGATAATGCAGTCCTTGGTATATTATGTTTTAAAAACAGACAGAATGCTACAGCTGGACTGTTTTTGAGAAGTCTACTCACTTAAAGATAACTGTGGCTGCTAAACCCCTACCATCAAACTGTCAATAGGAATAGGTATCTTGTCCAGGTTAAGATTTATCTCATTTGCTTCATGTTACAAATCTAGCACCACAGTTGGAGAAGAAGAAGACCTTTACCTTTGGTTTTTCACTTTATATTTAAGCTGTCAACAATTATTGAACCTTAGGTGAGACTCACAATGGAGTACTGCTATATCTGTGAGGATGTCATTGTTAGAGATGCAGATATCCTAGAGCATTTGACTGAATTATGAAGTCACTCACAGATATGCTCCAACCTCAAGCCCACAGACATGCCATCTGTGTGTGTGTCTCTCTTTCTCTCTCACTTTCTACCACTGCTTCTACAGTAATCTCTGCTCTTTGGATTTGGCTGGTCTCATGCTACCACCACTCTAACACTCTACTAACTCATCTCTCCTCTTATCACTCCCACACTTGACACTGTGTCCAGTCTTTCCTCCCCAGAACGCACATGTCTTTCCTGCAGTCTATGTGGAATGTTAACAGCATCAATCTCAAATGACTCAGAGTGCCTGTGGGGGCAGGCCATGAGTACTAACCCTTCATCCAGAGCTAGCAAAGAAGAAAAATACCTTTTATACTGTTTTTAGGTGTGCATAATTATGGGATGTGGAACTTCTGCAATTATTTATTGACCCAGTGAATAAGGATTTTAGCTCCAATATCTCCTTCACCTCCCATAAATTTGTATATGTATGTTGTATATATGTCATCCATATATAATAATTGAATAACTGCCGACAACTACATCAATAACAAAACTGAAAAACATGTCCCCTTTCCCTGCTTACTGAAGCTGGTGATTAAAAATACATATATATATATCTCAGTGGTAATACAAAATTTAATTAAAAGTATAAAATATAATTTTAAATGCCTTCCTCCCCAGATACCTGGAAAAATAAAACCTGTGATAGAGAATGCTTGATTTTATTGCTGGGGAGGTCTAGAGTCATTCCTTTCTCTCTCCTCCCACCATATCCACCACCTCAACTCTCGTTGCCCATTCCTTTGCTAAGTATCTGTTCCCTCTCATCCATTGTCATTGCTGTCTATTCAAAGAAACTAGCTTCCAGTTGGTATCACAGGGACATTTTTTGCTGTGTCAGCTGGGCTTTGTGTTGCTACATTTGTCACTGCTTTCTGCCTGTTCAACAGCTATTTATGTGATTGACTGTCAATTGTACCAGACACAAAGTTGTGGTACAACTAACAGTCTCATATGTTAACAACGGTGAAAACACTACTGAGTTTAAATGGCCTCCTGGAACAATGTTCAGTGGGTACACACATACACACTGTATTGAAGGTCTGTGCTAAGAGTTCAAAACCTCCTTGATATAGCTAGGACATTGTCCTATTGGTATATACAGAACAATGGTTCTTACTGTCATGTGCCATTACATCTATATTCTTCCTTCTCACCCCACTCGGCAAACATACACATACTACGTATGTAGAATACTTTTCAGGAGGCCATGTGTCATGTGATATAAAATTTTTAATTTTTTTGTTTCATTTTTTTTTTTTCGGGATACTTTTTTAAAAAACAAATTTGCAGATTTTGGGGAGGGTTATCTTAAAATATTGCTGTGAATCCCTCATATTAAAAGAAAACCAATTGACTGTCAATGACTGAAGATATTCAAATCTTTTTTTTTTAAAAAACCTGTTTGCCGAAAGGTTAAACTTAGGGATTTCATTGGTTTTTTTCTTTTTTTTTAAAAACTCTGATGGAACTTATCAAAAGTCTATTTAAAAACAAATCTAAGAAACAGAACAAAACTACTTTCCCAACTTTTGGATATCAAAAATTCTTTTTTTCTCTTTTTTTTTAAAGGAGGGGTGGGAATCGTGGACAGTCTGTCATCTGTTGTCAATCAATGGTCTTCTTCTCTCTTGGAGAGCCGTTCATTCCAGTTTGACATGTCCAGTCAATCACAGTTCTTCTATGATCTTGGCTGTCAAACATAAATACATTGTCGGAATTTTTCATCTACTCAAAAAAAAAAAAAAATATTCATAGTTTATTATTAATAGTAAAGCGGAGACTAAGGGGAACATTTCAAACAAACGTTACTTCACCCTTTTTTTTTTCCCCAAATAATAATTATTTTGTCCTTACTCCCACCCCATTCCCCATATAACTGCGATTTTCTTTGTTGAAAGAATAAAATGTGACATAAACAACACTACCAGTTCGCTTGGTTTTTCTTTATATATGCCTATTTTTGATCAGATGTCTGATTTTCTCTTTGAATATTTACAACTTTGACTTATTGTGTTTGTTGAAAGTGTAAAATATGGTTGTGATTAAGGTAGCCAACAACCGAAAGGTCAACACATTATATTATGTCACCAACATTGTATTCTTTTCACAGCCATGATAGCTACCTCTCAGATGACCCACCAGTCCACCTAGCTGTAAATGGGCACCATCACAGAAACAATTCCATTGCTGTAAACAGTGGAAGCATTGTTAAAAAAAGAAAAGAAAATTAACAAAATAATTTGGTAAGTTTCAGTACTGAGTTAACATCACTCCAATACTGAGCTTCAGATGAGTCTTAGTTCACCTTGCCTTTTTGTATCTAAACTGTAGTTAAATTCCTTACATATTCAAACCAAGTGGATATCTTTTTTGACTGTGTGTGTGAATTGATACACTTTTACATATGGCTTATTTGTAATGAACTATATAATGTAGATGGTGGGCTTAATTCATAATTTCATTTTCCATTCTCAGTTGAAGCTTTTCACATCACTGATTCATTTTCATCTCCCATCTTCTTTGACAAAATCTAGAGATTATGAGTGTATCTTGAACCATCAGCTCAAGAACTGTATCAAGAGTGTTTAGAGACAATACACTTTGTTCGGTCAGCTCTGAACTATTGCTACAGGTTTTAGTTTTTTGTCTCTCTGGCACATTTAAGACATTTCACTAAAACACTCATGTGTGTACTTGCACATTGTAGATTTAACACAGACTGACTGAAAATGAAGGAGATTATAACACTGATAAATGACATTATTGCTGTCTACTCTAGACATTATAGCATCTAATTTATGAAAATCGGAATGTCAAGTATTCTGAGTATAATTGGTAAGATAGTGGCTTGAGTTTTGTAACTGGATTTGTTGGTCTCAAAACTAGTGTCCAATATCATTTAGATTTGAATGTTAGCTGTTAACTCTGTCATTCTTTGTTCTTGCCATAGAATGACTGTTAAACACCATCTCTACTGAATTCCTGGTAATGCAGTAATGAACAACAGATGTAGGAAAAGTTGCATCTGATTCTGTCCATTAGTTTGCCTGCAATCATTGATGGCTGCCCCCTCGTTATCGAGTATGGCCATTGCATGAAGCTTAACTGTTATTGGTGCTGTGATCGAATGTGACTTTTATTTGCTTTTTAAGGCTACAGCCAGCTATTCAGGTGAGACTCACAGCACCATCAACAATCATGAACAATGTTGCTATCGTGCAATGCCTGTGCAAGAAGATTTTTTTTAAAGTGAGGAAAGGCTGTGCACTGAGTCAATCCCACTCACTAAGCAACAGCAGCCATAATCTGAAAAGAAGAACAAGTCAACATCATCGGTAACCACTGAGCCGCAGGTTTTATGTCTGAGTTATCCTAGTTACCTTCTCCTAGAAGGATGCCCTAACAAAGGCTAGGAGTCCTTCACTTCCAATGGTTTAATCGGGTATTCAGTCCGATTATTTTTATGTCCCCGCACATGATACGGCCTTAAGCCTTAAAAAGAAAATACACATTTATTGGATGGCCGTTGACTCTCGAGAGTTCCTCCGCCCTTTGACGGGTTTTGTTTTTCATCCCGCAGGGTGTCCAATAAACACCCTCCTCACCAAGCAAGCTTGGTGGGGTTGCCAGTTTAATCGCCGACGGTCCAACCATGCAACAGGTTGTACTGGGTTACATGTTACCAGTAGCAATCGAAAGTGACCTGACATATCTGCAATCATTACTCGAGTTTTATATGATGCAATTATATATTTTTTTTTGCTCAGGAGCCCAGATGGGGGGTAAAGTTAGACACAGGGGCCCCGAGTCTGAGAAATTTAATATATAACTGTAAATAATTATTGTAAGGCTATTTATATGATCAGACTTTGTAAAGTATTATAGAGAACATTAGAATGAATATATGTAAGTGTGTGTTTGAATATGCTGATGGTTAGAGTGTCTTAAGTAATGACTCAACATAAAAAGGGTTCTGCTGAGATAAGTGAAAGGAAGATTAATTGAACTTTCAACTACACTGCTGGCTATCTTTAAGGGTCCAAGAAGCAAAAATTGGTGTTAAACTGAGAATATAGTGCTGTCTTGATTATTGACAATGATTGAGTAAGCACAGCTGTCCAAAGACTGGGTACTTTATTTTCCATGTAAATAGCAACTATGTTCAAGGACAGAGGAACAGAAGCTGGATAGAATGATTTAAGTCTAAAGAAACTTGAGAAGGCAGATATTATCACATCAACATGTTCTTGAAGCCATCTACCAAGACATAACATCAAGAAGAACAATAAAAAAAACTGCTAGTAATATATATGCTAGTAGTAATAATCCTTTCTACTATAGGCACAAGGCCTGAACATCGACCCCAGTGTGTAACTAGTACTCAATTTATTGACCCTGAAAGGATGAAAAGTAAAGTCAACCTTGGCAAAATTTGAACTCGTAACGTAGTGGCAAACGAAATACCACTAAGCATTTCCCCTGGTATGCTCATGGTTCTGCCAGCTTGCCACCTAAATACTAGTAGTTATAATAGAGCAGAAAGTTGATGAATTTTATCAATCTTAGTGCTTGACTGGTATGTTATTTTATTGACCCCCAAAAGGACGAAAACAGCATTGAACTTGGAGCAATTGCTGTAATGCAGGGGTTTATTGGGGGGATTTTTTTTTAACACTTCAATGTTTCTGCAACTTGCTACTTTCAATAATACTTTGACATGAGATCAAGGCTACAAACTTTGTTGAGAGGATTTGGTTGTCTAAAGTGACCAGTATTTTGATTCCACCCACACTTCTCAACAACCTCAGTAGGATATAAACTCAAAGCCTAAAACAATGTCACTAAATCATTCTACAACGACTACCATTCCACTGCTCTGATGTTTAACCTTTTAGCATTCAGAATACTCTGTCAAATGTGATGCTTATTTATTCACATTGTTTTAGACTTATCATGCATTATCTTGTAGCACTGAGATGTTGATGAGGTAACTTAATTTTTAGAATGACATTGTAGGGTTGATGTGAGAGGCTGGATCTGGCCAATTTGAACATAAAATAGGTAGAATATTTGGGATGAATATGTACTGAGTAGCCAGGTTTTGATTTTCTATTTTGTAATTTAATTAACCTGAAATTAGATACAACAAAATGAATTATTCTGACAGACTAATGAACACCAAAACATAAGGACAAACCTGACAGTCATAACTAACAGTATTGTCTTTAAATTGTAAGCAAAATAATTGGTGACTTAAAATTGAAGATTGCTAAAATTGTCTGCAATTGAAATATATTGTTAGAGAAGAAAACATTACTGTTACCCTTCAAAGGGTAGTGTATTGGCAGAATTATTAGAGCATCAGACGAAATTAAACTGTTCTGGTTCTTTACATTATGAGTTCAAATCCTACCAAGGTTAACTATGCTTTTCATCTAACCTGGATTGATAAAATTAAATACCAGTCTAATTGTAAGGTCAACATAATCAACTCTGCCAAATTTCTGGCCTTGTATCCGTTTAGAAATTATTAATTAAATTCCATACCAGCTAATATGTGTCTGCATGTATGTGTGTATATAAATATATACACGTATACATATAGAGAGAGAAAGAGGAATGATTATGTAAAACAAGTGAAATGTAATGAAGGTAAATTGTTCATAAAATGAATCAGAAATACCAATAAAGTTACTTCAGATTTCGAAATTTTGAGATAATGATTTTAACTTCTGTGCCAATATTTCTTTCTTTGTGGTCCATGAATGTTCCAAATTCTCAGCTTTTATAATCAGATTGTCCAATCTGTTTGAATAGTATTTCTCAAATTTCTGAAGGTCACTGAAACAAGAAGAAAACAGAAAGATGAATGGTAACAGTTATTAATTAGTATTATTGGTGACAAGTTGGTAGAATCGTTAGCACACTTAGCAATATTTCTTCTGGTTCTTTACATTCTGAATTCAAATTCTGTCGAGGTTGACTTTGCCTTTCATCCTTTCAGGGTCAATAAAATAAGTACCCGTTAAGCACTGGAGGTCAAAGTAATTGACTAACCCTCTCTCTTAAAATTTCAGGCCTTGTGCCTATAGTGGAAAGGATGATTATTAAGGTGACAAGCTGGTAGAATCATTAGCACACAGGACAAAATGCTTAATAGCATTTCTTCCAGCTTTATGTTCTGAGTTCAAATTCTGTTGAGGACGACTTTGCCTTTCATCCTTCCGGGGTTGATAAAATAGGTACCAGTTGAGTATTGGGTCGCTGTAATCGACTAGCCCCTGCCTATAGTAGAAAGAATTATTATTACTATTGGTGAGGAGGGACCAGAGTACTAAATTGACTCAATTCTTTCCCTACATGGGGTCTTGAACCAATTCTGGATAATTATGAAAATGTGGTAGATGGTACAAGTGCGAAAATGCCTTGTATTTAGTTACATAACTTTACATTTCTTTCTAAGTAGGAGATATCAACCTAACTTACTATGCCCCACCTTAGAATTATTGTTTGTATTTAAATTAAAAATTATAATTATTAGTAGAAGTAGTAGTTTGTCAGCAAAATCAGTACAGCCTTCTGGTATTAAGTTATGTATCTTTACATTCTGAGTTCAAATCCCACTGAAGTAAGAGGTTACATACATCATGCTGCCTAGTTTAACACTAACTACATCCTGGTCATGAGTGCCTTTAGCAGAGTTTACTGCTGCATGCTTCAGACAAGGCTCTTGCAAGGGAGTTATTGTGACCCCATGGCATACTGGCTCACTAATCTCCCTAAATGCCAAAAACTAGAGTTGAACCTGTAAAGCAATTTTCCTTACTATCATTCAAATCACACTTATGATTCTTCTACAAAACTCAAATCTCTCAACCTTTATACTCTATCTCTACTGTCCAGGCCGCTGGCTTCACTTTGCTCTGGTGCATATGTAGATACCACTCTCCCTGCTTCTCATCTCTCACTCTTCTCTCCCACTATATGTGTATATATGAGAGTGTGTGTGTATATATACACTTGTATGTACTTGCATATACATATATTTATATACAAAACTACAGCTAAGTAAAGCATCTGATTCTACCTAGAAGCCTAGTTATGGGAGATTAGAACTGCTTGTCAGTATGAGAAGGACCAAATCCACATGGCACACCACAGTGCTTAGACCCTTCTGCTCAATTTGCTCAATGCTTTTGTAAAGTCAGATAGATCTACTGGAGACCTATCAGAAATATAGTCAATAAGTAAATGGCTCATTGAAAACCTATAATCAACAACATTATGCTTCTCAAAATACATAATATAAATAAATAGAACATATTATGACTTACTTAAACACCTGCTGCCACTGATTGCTTAATGCTTGCAGTTCTTGGTCCAATTCTGAAAATTAAAACACTGGTATTATAGACAAAGAGAGAAATATTTTTCATGTGCATATCTATATTCAATGCTAACATAGGATGATAGGTTTCGAAAATATGTTTACAAGAATTAAAAATAGGCTTTCTGCCTCACTGTGGAATATCACCAATGACTACATCAGTTTAGAGTGAAACAATAGCTTCACACTTCATTTTTTTAATCTGGTTTGCAACATTCTTTATGTGAATTCATGTGTTGAAACAAATTTTGTTGTATCAAGGGAGGGTCATCATGCCAATATAATTAACACACACACACACACTGGTTCAATTTCACTGATTTATTAAATATCAATTTCTTGCTGTTTTTGTCATAACAAAAACAAATAAAATTGGTTATTTAGTAAATGAACTGGGTGGTGGGGAGGGGGATTGAACCAGCATGTGTGTTAATTATATTGGTATGGTGACTTGCCGTAGACACAACAAAATAGCTTCAATTTAAAAGGTAAATATAGAAAAGCTTCAGTCATAATGTTGAATTTCAACATTATTTTTGTAAACCCTGTATTTCGTCTGTCTTTACATTCTGAGTTCAAATTTTGCAGAGGTCGACTTTGCTTTCATTCTTTCAGGGTTGATAAATTAAGCACCAGTTGTGTACTGGGGTTGATCTAATTGACTGACCCCCCTCCCCAAAAATTTCATGCCTTGTACCTAGAGTAGAAAAGATTATCTTGTAAACCTACTGTTAGCAGTGATACTAAATAATATAAAGTAGTACAACAGGAGTGATGGAGTCAATTAACTCAGCTCCACCACTGGCAATTATTTTATCAATTCTAGATGAATGAAAAGTAAAGTGGGCTCCAGTAACATTTGAACTTAGATTATTGAAGCACAAAATTACATTTTTGTTTTCATTGTTTAATTAGAAAGAAAGACAGTGCCTGTGTCCCATGTTCATAGGACCTCTGAGACAGAGGAGCAGGGAAGTTATTTTCAAACTAGCTAAAAAACAAGATATCTGGCTCAAATACTTACAACAGAATGGGTCTGCAAAAGGTGTCAATGTTAAACTGGGTGACATATTAAGTTTATCACCCAAGTAGGCCACAGTAAGATTTGAACTCAAAGCACAAAGAACCAAAACAAATATCACAAAGCATCCTGACCAATCTTCTTACAGTTCTACCAATCCACTGCACTTGATTGGTACTTTATTTTACCAAATCAGAAAGGGTGTTAAGCAAAGTTAACCTCAGAGTACTAAGGATTAGAACAAACACTGTAAAGCATTTTTATCTTAGACTGTTACAACTCTGACCATTCATTGGTCTTCAACATGTACAAATAATGTGAGTGATATAGAGTTATGTGGACAATACAGGTAATAAATAGAATATTTTTTTAAGAGGATAAAAACCTTCCATTGTTTGAAAGAGGCCATTCGAAACAGATTCTTTAGGGTCATCTTGTGTGATGAAAGATCCTTTATCTAGTTTCCTTGTCTTTGTATTGTTAACATCATCTACGATAAAACAAATGACAAATATCCGTATTGTGTGGGGTGGGTGGTGGGTGTATTTTACAATGAAATATCAACAAAAATCTGGAGAAAACAATATGCCTTGAATTAAGAATATATGAATCATCATCAACATCATGAGAGGTTTGGTTTTTATTTTCATGTTACAGTGGATCAGATATGTTTGCAATACAATGTTGCCAGTTAACCTCTAAAGTACAAATTAAAAGTGCTTCAACTCATGAGTTTTGCAACCCCACCCCGTATCATCTGAAGATCTGTGGATGGCCAGTTTAATAAGGTACTGGACCAAAGCTGTTGTATTCACTTCATTCTACAATGCCTCAGTCACATCTAGTTGTCAATAGAAAGAGACACCACCAGAATTACTATGGTATGTTACTAGTGATAAACTACAATGCTAGTTAGAGGGTGACTTACATCTACACCACAAAACCGAAATTTATCACCAGCACCTTAAAAGCGCACAAAACTTAAGTTCATTATTTCAGATGATATAAAATAACTATCATTTGGGTGGGGGGTTGCATGCATATTGAATATTTTTATTTATTTTCTTGCTTGTTGATGAAGTGTATAATGATGGCCTCTAATGTTAGGTGATGTGAAAGAACAAATACTGCAGATAGTAAAAACAATATCCACAGAAAATGCTTTACATAGTCATGATAAAGACATCGATGATTGGAATTGATAACAATATTGAATGAATCCAAACTTTTTCAGCTTAAGACAACATTGTGGCTAATCCCAAAAATCAAGATGCTGTAATTTGTTCCAGGGTAGATGAAGAAATAAAAGAAACATAAAAAATGTGCCTTCATCTTAAACTCAGTAATCCAAGGATATGATACTTTCCTATTTTGAACAGAATCTAAGTTAAAAAAGCAGATACACTTAAAAATACAATGATCACTACAAAACAGAAGAAACAGTGACACAAAGAAGTTTCTGAAGAAAGTATATCTATAGATTAAAGACTCTAAGAGAATTTGAAATAACTTTTTGAATATTTTTAATGTAAAAAAATTGCTTTTATTTTGAAAATATTTTTAACTTTAAAATGCGTTTTGTGCTTATTTCCTTACTCTCCAATGACTATTTACTAAACATCCATCCATCTGACAGCTGCAATGTAAGGTTTAAATTTTGGGTTTTACATTTTGAAAATCCCTTTTTTATTCCCCACACCACAAAATAATCACTTGCTATGTATCTGGCAGCTAATAAAGTGGTATTCATTATATCACTTTATTACTTGTTACTATCTCTATTTCTTATTTACTGTATTCCTTTTATTTAATAAACAGTATTATCCCAGATGCAGCACCCTTGATCATTGTTCTATCTAGTGAATCAGGACCAACCTGGGATTAAGCAACCCCCAGCTCAGTTCCTGAATCATTGAACCTAAATAAAACAAAAAAAGAAAAAAAATATGTGAATCTAAAGACCAAGAACTTACCATAGAAATTTCTTGGGATATCATCCATACTACTCAAGCTGTTGGAAGGAGAAACTCCAGACTGGGAAACTAAAAAGTTATCGGATTCCTTTAAAATATTTTCGAAAGATCAATAAATTAGAAATAAAATTATTAAAACAAAGGAAATAAACACTAATTGTGTAAACAAGGAATATTATTTATTTATTGAGGAGTTAGTAAAAAATATTGTTTCCTTTTGATCAGAAAGAAGGTAAATTTATAGAAATGGGGAAGTGGTGTGCAACAGTCATGCATTTCCTGCGGATATTAAAAGCATAGGTGAGGTAAAATTGCTTTGATTAAAAATCAAAAACATATTGTTGACCATTTACCATAATTCAAATACTGATTGGATGGAATGAGACAATTAGGCACTGCTGATTTGAACTCATCACACTAAATGTGATATCACTTTTCAGCACCCCTTATATATTTAAATATACCTACTTGAGCGTGGCCGTTGCCAGTACCACCTGACTGGCCCACGTGCCGGTGGCACGTAAAAGCACCCAATACACTCTCAGAGTGGTTGGCGTTAGGAAGGGCATCCAGCTGTAGAAACTCTGCCAGATCAGACTGGAGCCTGGTGCAGCCTTCTGGCTTGCTAGCCCTCATTCAAATCCTCCAACCCATGCTAGCATGGAAAGTGGACGTTAAATGATGATGATGATGATATATACATATATATAATAATGGAATCACCCGTTGTTAGACAACATATTAGGGTTCAACAATTTCTTACTGAACAACTATACAGATGATTTGTTTATAGTGATCAAATGTCTCTGTAGACATAAGCTCATTCCCTCCATCAAATTAACATTACCTGTACAGGTGCAACTGGGTGCCACCTTTCGGATGTTGAAATGAAGAGCTTTGCTCAAGAACACAACACACCACCTGGTCAGGGAACTGATCTCATGGTCTCACAATCCTGAGTGCAACACCCTAACCACTAAGCCATGAGCCTTCACAATATATACACGTGTTTGTGTGTGTGTTGTGTGTATTTATCCGCCCACAATCGCTTCACAACTGATGCTGGTACGTTTACATCTCTATATCTTAGTGGTTCGGCAAAAGAGGCAGGTAGAATAAGTATTAGGCTTACAAAGAATAAGTCCTGGGGGCAATTTGCTCAACTAAAAGTGGTGCTCCAGCATGGCTGCAGTCAAATGACTGAAACAAATAAAAGAAACTAAAATAGAAAATACAATATAAATAAAGTTAAATAAGGCCTTATCTAACTTTATTTATATTATATACTGCTCTATAACTTAGAGAATGTTTCTTTTTGGGATTTATGTTTTACCAACTATATATATTGGCTAAACTGGCAAAATGACCATTCCGAAATACAACAATATATATATATTCTTTTAGTTTTTTACCTGTTTCAGTCATTTGACTGCAGCCATGCTGGAGCACCACCTTTAGTTGGGAAAAGCGACCCCAGGACTTATTCTTTGTAAGCCTAGTACTTATTCTGTCTCATTTGTTGAACTGCTAAGTTACAGGGACATAAACACACCAGTATCAGTTGCCATGTGATGATGTGGGAACAAACACAAACGCACATACATATATATACAACGGGCTTCTTTCAATTTCCATCTACCAAATCCACTCACAAAGCTTTGGTCGGCCCAAGGCTATAGTAGAAGACACTTGCCCAAGATGCCATGCAGTGGGACTGAACCCAGAACCATGTGGTTAATAAGCAAGCTACCACACACACACACACACACACAAATATAAGTGAACATAAATAGTGTTTACTTATATTATGGTGCTTGTGAACACTTAAATGCAAAGAGTCTTTCAATGAGAAATAATTGTCTTGGAAAAGATATTCTTATAGTTTGTGTAAAAACATACTGAATGATATCAGCTGACTCTAAGAGAAATGTTTCTGTGTAGTTTATCAGATATAAACACCAATTCAGTGATTCATGGTCCAGCAAGAACTGCCATTTTCAAATGTAAATACCGAAAAATACATTTGCTGGCATGTACTGAGCTTTGTCAAGCTGAAATCGAAACACACTAAGCAGTGAGGATAAAAATAAGTTGTGTACATTAATATTTAAAATGCTCATATACATTCAAATGTTGAAAGACCGCAGTAGTGTTTTAGAGAAAATATTTTCCCTGTAATATGCGTGTAAAAATACAATGGAACTAGCTCGGTAACATATTCACTTGATATATACCTAGCATGGGAAAAAAATGCAAAACTTTGTGGGGTATTATTACATTTTAACCCATCCAGCATACACCTACATAGCAAATATTTGTATAAAGCAAAAAAAAAAAATGACAAACGGACAGAAAGGATATAAAAGATAATAAAAAGGAAGAAGACAGAAAAAAGAATAAATAAATAAAAACAATTTCTTTTCAATCATCATCATCATTTAACGTCCGTTTTCCACGCTAGCACTGGTTGGACAGTTCGACTGGGGTCTGGGAAGCCAGGAGGCTGCACCAGGCTCCAGTCTGATCTGGCAATGTTTCTACAGCTGGATGCCCTTCCTAATGCCAACCACTCCGTGAGTGTAGTGGGTGTTTTTTACGTACCACCGGCACAGGTGCCAGGGGAGGCTGACAATGGCCACAATTGGTTAGTGCTTTTTACGTGCCACCAGCAATGGAAGCCAGTTAAGGTGGTGCTGGCATCGGCCACATTCGGATGGTGCTTTTTATGTTCCATTTGATTTTTATTTCAATATATAATAAAAATTAACAAATTAATCAGCAACACTGAAAAATACAATAGCAATGATAACTAGACTAGTCAAGATCAAACTATCAGACTGTGATAATATTGGTTAAAACTATACAGATCATGACTGATGTGTGAAAGATGTACAAAGACAGGTCATACCTTTTGTTTCTGATTAGATCTGACATTGGTCTTCACAAATGGAGAGTTGGGTTGAGAAACTTGATTTAGAGATTGAACTGGTTCTGGAGATCCACAAGATGTTTTAGGACTTTGTATAATGTTAGAGTTGTTTAGTTCGCAAGGACTGCTTCTGTGATTTATCTGAGTTTGTTCATTCCTGGACAGAGAAATTACAAGCTCTATTAATCATTCTTTTTTCTTTCCCCTCACCCCCTACAAACTTCACATTTGCATCAAGGCAGAGAGCAGAACCTTTGGTGTTCTGAAAGCTACAATTGGCTGTTCCACATTTTTTTCCTGTTTAAGTATTTTGTACATGTATTTTTTGCTGTTGTCAACTCTGATGAAAAGACCTATGGTGAAATGCATTCAAGCATGACCATCTTGTCTTTCATTGAGACAATGCATTAAATGATCACAATGACCAATGTGTCTCTTATTTGACTACTGATTCAAGAAGACTGAGTGGCCACTTTAGAGGATTAATCATTAATTCATGATAATTTTATATTCTTGTGGCTATGAGGTAAGAAGTTTGCTCCCCATCCATATGGTTCTCGGTTCAGTCCCATTGTGTAGCACTTTGGGCAAGTATCTTTTACTATAGTCTCGGGCTGGTCAAAGCCTTGTTAGTGAATATAGGGAACAGAAATTGAAAGAAACTTGTCCTGTGTGTGTGTATTTTTTGCATATGTTCTTGTCCCTCACCACTGTTTGACAACCGTTGTTGGTTTGTTTACATTCCCATAACTTAGAAGTTTAGCAAAAAAAAAAAGAAACTGACAGAATAAGAACCAGCCTTTACAAATAAGTTCTAGGGCTGATTTGTTTAGCTAAACCCTTGAAGGTAGTGCCCTAGCATGGCCATAGTCTAATGACTGAAACAAGTAAAAGATAGATTTGTTTATTTTCCATTCTCCTCACACACACACACAATATTTTCTCTCTCAAATCTATATTGCATTGCACGGTTCAATATTACAGTATATTCATATATTTTCATCACCACTCACAAGGTCAATTTAAAAAAAAAAAAGCATTAAAGTGAAAGACTGAGCATTTTATTGTTACCCCCATTCACAAGCCTCATCCCGAACCCTTCTCAGTATTTATGCTCCAACTTCAAATGCCATAGGAGCTAACTTTATCTGTCATCCCTCACTTGATACATAAACAAGTCAAGGCCTGTGGTTAATTACACAAAACCTCTTACTTAACAAGTGAAATACATTTATAACAGTGCTCCAATGTTTGTGTTGCCTCCCAACCATAACAACAAGAACAACCTGTTTATACTTACATACTAGAAGCTTCAAATTTCTTACTGCAAAATATTTTTCTGGATGCTCACTTACCTGAAATGAAATGTGATTCTGTGTAAATTGAAATATAAAAATCACAGTGAAACTTTATGTTACACGATTTGCTTTATAAAAGATTTTCTATAATCCAGACTGTGTAGTGTCAAAAAAAAATTTATTTTGCTGTAAAATATTCTCAATCATCCTCATCATCGTTTAACATTCATTTTCCATGCTGGCATGGGTTAGACGGTTTGACTGGGGACTCACCAGGTTCCAATCTGATCTGGCAATGTTTCTACAGCTGGATGTCCTTCCTAATGCCAACCACTCCAAGAGTGTAGTAGGTGGTTTTTACGTGCCACTGGCACTGACATTGGCCACGTTCAGATGAGTGAAAAATTTGTGCATACTTGTGTACATGTGTGTGTGTGTGTGTGTATATGTGTGTGTATGTGTGTGTGTGTGTGTGATCATCATTTAATGTTCAGTTGTTCATGCTTGTACGAGTCACACAGAATTTGTTGAGGCAAATTTTTCAGTGGTCAAATACCCTTCCAGTTTTCAACCCACACTTGTTTCCAGCCACAACTTCTAACATTGAAGACTCCTCTCTCAGTGTGTCATTAGTCTATAAGTTGTGCTGGCACTCATTTTCAATTAAGTGGATGGGAGCAACTTGAAATGAAGTGATTTCTTCTGAGAATCAAATGCATGACCTTACTACGATTGGATACCCAACACTAACTACAAAGCCATTCATCATTGTGAAGGTACATAATCTAATGAAGTATTGGGCGCTCTCTCTCTCTCTCTCTCACTCACTCACACGCACGCACACACACGATGGTTGCTAACTCAAGTTCAAGGAGAGCCATGACTACTTTATGCCATAGAATACCATCGATGAGCTGCACGAATATGGCTTTTGAGGCCTGCCCAAGATTTGCACGGTTTTTGAGAATTAGTGCAAGAAAACTTGGTAATTGTATAGTTTACAGCTCCATGAACTTTACTATGACTTTTCAAGCTACTTTTTGATCTGCATACTTTGACACAATATGCATTCGAAATCATCTGTCCATCTATAATCAATACACACACACACACATGGCACAAATAGATGGATGGATCTATGTAAGACAGAACATCTGTACGAATTATGTGCAAATATATGTGTGTCTACATTTAAGTTTACTTTATTGTGTCTCAATAGAATAAGCAAACAACGGTTGACATAACCCTTTAGGTTCCGTTACTGAGTTGTTCAACAAACAGAGAACGATGACATAAGTACCAAACTGTAATAAGCACTGCAGTCAATACGATTGACTTAAACCTTTGAAGTCGATGCCACAGAATAGCAGCAATCGAATGACTGAAACCACTAACAGAGCAAAAGAGTATGCCAACGCATGCATGCACACACAGAGTTGTTTTCTAAATTCTTGTTAGAGATGTTTCTTAGATCAGGTTAGTCCTGATGGAACAGAGCTACAATTAAAAGCACAGTAGCTGTAACCATCCCCTCTTTTTTTGTGTGTGTTCAGGAAAACCCAGGATGACATCATCCAAAGAATGCTTTTCAAAGATAGTAGCCAGAGTTAAAACAATATTGGTTACTGTTTCTAACAGGTCGAGTGACTAGGAAAAAGCTCTTGTTTCTGTGTAGTAAAATAACCACGACACCTACCCACCCAAGACCACCCTTGGTTCTATGATGCAAACTTCATGTTTCAAAGTGATCAAAATTAAAACCTTCCATGAAAATTCCATATTAATTTGTGCTCGAAGTAATGGCTTATTAATGACAAAGGCATTTTACTAAATTCTTCATTATTTTCAAAACTAATTTAAATAAAGGCAATCTATTTCAACTGAAATATAGTAACAAATGGGTCAAAAGAACCTTGACATAGTCACTCGACCTACTAAAAATAACAAATCTGTAAGTCATACCATATTGTCTTAAAAACAGAAAGGACACATTAAATAATGTAGTCCAAGATTTAGTATCTATCCCAAAAAGAGGAAGAAGCCAAAGACGTGAGGGTCATGGCTGGAACACATTTGATCATAGATCAAAGAGCTAACCTTAGGTTAAACATCTCAACCACCACTTGTAAGTCTTTCGATGTCTTTAACTGTTACAAACTCCAGATGTAACTCATTTGATGCAATGTCAACGTTATTTCTTCATGATTTTCTTAATAATGTATAATCTTTGATATGATCAATATGGTGTTGTTTAACACATAAAGCACAACAGGCCACGATCATGGCCATCAGGAACAGGTCAACAGGCCACGGTCATGGCCCAGATAGATGTGTTTAATTTATGGGTATTTGTTGGGGTGTAATGTCACTCAAATGCTCCAATGACCCCCGGAATGCAAGAGGACTAATAGTTCAACTAATGATGTAAAACTCACCACCATTATATACTAAGAAGATATTTTAACTATTTTTGGGGTGGTTTTTTTTGTGTGCAAAATAGTCCCATTTTCATAAAATGTGCTCAGCAGTCCATGCTATGTAAGTGCAAATCCCAGCGCTTTATGGGTAAACTAGCAGGAGTACATGATCTACCTGGATATAAAGACGTTGTCTCTGATGCCACAAACCATAAGAATTGTTACTTCAATAGCATGAGGCAGCACATTTTCTACCATTAACCACATTGCATTGCACAGAAGTGGTGGCTCTAGGTTCCTCAGCAGCATGACTGGAGCTCCAATTTTGAGGTGAAGTTGATGAGGCAATAGTCAAGAGGGGTCTAAGGAATTGAGGAAAGTCAGCCCATTCTGCTGACTTTCGGTAGACCATAAAATGAAAGGTCGTTACCACCGATAGTAAGTAAGCTGTCCTCAATGTCGATGAGTGCTCTATTGAAGAATTCCTCATTGAAACTGATGTTCAAGTGAGGCAACAGAAGTTGTCCTTGGTGGTAGCAGCCCTCTGAATGGTCTTCCTTGTATTTCTCCCATAAGGTTACAGGATCACTGAGTTTGCATGTTTGCAGTAGTAATGTAAAGAGCTTTCGAAGACTCCTTGCTGAGCATATTGTAGCTGCTTCCACCATAGTTGCGTCCCACTGAGCGCCGTCTTCTAGCAGGCCACGTTTAAGGCAAGCTTTGCAGTTGTAGCAAAAAATTCACCATTGAAGTTTTTCAGGTTGTTGAAAGATGTCAGTCCCATGACCTCATGCAGTAGTAGGCAAAAGTAAAAACATTTGTTGGATAGGGCGAACTGTGTAAACTCTTTCAAGGGTGGAGAAGATTTTAAACTTTCATCAAAATCGGATGAAAAATGTGGAAACACATAGAAAGTATACAAATACACACACAAACATTTTGAGTTTTATAGACATAGGAGATATCGGTGGTAAAGCTTTTTGTACATTAAGTAACTAGATGTAAGTAGAACTTAGAAAGTTAAAAAGCGTGACAGGCTTAGTACAGTGTCGGGAGGTACAAAATAATTGTTACAATTTGCAATACTTCAGGAAAAAGGAATATATTTTGACAAAAGAAAAGCAAAAAAATAAAAAGAGAAATAAAAAAACCTCAATGCAGCACCAAGTGTCACAACTGGTCGCACACCACAAGGTTCAACGGAACCTAGTGAAGCAAGTCAATGTGCTCGCAGCATTACCATGGGCGATGGCGAGGCCAAGGCATTGGAACAGCCAAGCACCCTCTGGTATTTCAGTAAGGTAAGCCACCAATGATGATAAGAACCTTGTTGTTAGCAACCCAGCTCTTCCAACTATTTCAAACGCCACAGGCTGGAAGAGATAGTTCACTGCCTGGCCCCGGTACTTCAAGGTTTTGTTCCATTCGGCTATGGAAGCAGTGACCCTCCCATTTACAGCAGTATCCAAGATGTGGGAGGGAGTAAAAGAGTCATAGACTGTGGTGCCCCAGGTGAAGCACCTACCTCTTATTCAGGGACAGAGGGTAAGACCATTTGGTCTCTTCCCAGGCGGAGGTAAAGAATATGTACACCACCCATTTTCAGTGTAACAAAAACACAAACCCTAAACACCGGGTGTACGTATTCTTTACTTTCGCTCTCTTCCCATCACTTCTGAATAAACCTGCCAGGTCTAGAACTGAGGGGATATTAATCCGAGCCAGGGTTTGCTGAATGATTAGCTTGAGAGAAATGTTTTCAAAGCTGTACATGACGATTATGTTGCTGAAGTGTAAAAAATAATTTCAATTTAGATTTTTAAAATTTTTATTCATTTTTATTCAGGGAGGTATGAAGTTTTTAATTCATATCTTTTTAACTTGCACGTGGCCATTGCATAACTTTCAGTTTACATTACCAATACACGAAAGGAAAAACTGGGACATTTTTTCATCATACCTTCCGGTTTCATGTTAATCATGAATAATATCAATCAGGATATTGTCATAAATTTTTTTTAATGCTGTGCAATGATTATGAGCAAGTTACTGAATAGTTTAAACAAAATGGGCTTCTTTTCTGATCAAAAAGAAAAAAAAGTTCAAAGAGATTTTTTATTTTTTCAAATTTTACCTACATAATCGTTATCAGTAACTTTGAAAACATATTTCTACAAAATTTCATAGAAAAGAATATGTATTATAGGTGCAGGAGTGGCTGTGTGATAAGTAGCTTGCTTACCAACCGCATGGTTCCAGGTTCATTCCCACTGCATGGCACCTTGGGAAAGTGTCTTCTACTATAGCTCGGGCCAACCAAAGCCTTGTGAGTGAATTTGGTAGACAGAAACTGAAGGAAGCCTGTTGTATATATGTATGTGTATATATATATATATATATATATATATTATATATATATATATCTTTATATATAAAAGTGAAGTTGTGTGTCTGTCTCCTACGATTTAGATTCCTTACTACTCCCACATTTTGCGGTGCAGTTTAACCAAAAGCGGGTATCTTATAGTCGTGATTCATATCGAGCCCTTCTGGGTATTAGCATGCATCTACGATAAGTCTACGATTTAAAAAAAAATTTACCATCATTTTTTCCCATTTTTAATGCATTTTTTTTTTGCTATTATTTAAGGGAAGTAACTCGCGTCTACGATGAGTACGATTTTTAAAAAAATTTACCATAATTTTTCCGCATCTTTAATGCATTTTCGCTCGGTTTATATAAGGGAAGTAACTCTCTATAAATGCTTATATAGTTATTTCCCTTACAAACCCGAGCAACGCCGGGCGATACTGCTAGTATATATATATATATATATATATATATATGGGTGTGTACATGTTTATATGTTTGTGTTTGTCCCCCCAACATCGCTTGACAACCGATGCTGGTGTGTTTACGTCCTTGTAACTTAGCAGTTCGGTAAATGAGACCGATAGAATAAGTACTGGGATTCCAAAGAATAAGTCCTGGGGTCGATTTGCTCGACTAAAGGCGGTGCTCCAGCATGGCCGCACTCAAATGACTGAAACGAGTAAAAGATAAAGTGGTAGGGGAACAAAGTCGAGAAGAGGGCACCCAACTATAGTTAAGCCTTCAAAATTCTTCAAAATTCTTCAAAAACGATGTTATACCATTCACATGGTAAAAATATTTTGTAACACTTGTTCTCTCCTTGTAATTTTCTTTTATAATTTTAATTATTGCTTCCTCCCCACGCCAATCCTTTAATCCAGCAGATTAATCCACAGATGGTGATTTGTTGTTTGGAAGACATCAGCTGTCGCCATAACTGTCAATTTCGTTTGCCTGTTTCGCAAATGCAATCTGATCTGCAGGAAATAGCAGCTACATCTCTGTCAAAATACAATCTACCAACTTATGACCTAAACCACTGATACTCAACTCCAGTTAATCGAATTCTGGGCAAGGTTTCTGCACTCTTAATGACCCTCCAAGTGAAACTGGAAGACAAAATTTGTTCCTTAATAATTTTCTGTGCTTTTTCTTTTATGTTCTGAGTTCAAATCCCGCTTAGGTCAACTTTGTATTTCATCCCTTCTGAAGTCGATAAATAAAGTACCGGGGATGTAATGAGTTTGATTTAATCAACTTAAGAAGAGGACAATTTGAATAATGTAGTACTTATCTGGCCGAGTTTGTTCAGATTTGTCCGATTCGATCATGCTACCCATCTTGATACAGCATAACATTTGTGACATCAGTTCAGTAATAATATCCCGAATGATCGATGAAAGTTATATCGTGGACTGCATAGAAAGAAGTCTGTGACCCGAGATAGCATTTTGGCCGCTCAATGCAGTAACCAAGTTGGCTGCCTTTTTTAAATGTAACATATCTTTGACCACAACAAACACATGTATATAAAGCCGCCTTGTGCAGTCCGTGTAACCCCGTGCTGTGCCATTTTAGATAGGGCCTTTAAGAGGGGCAAGAGTCCAACTGGTACAGTGGTCCGAGACCTGTGAATATCTGCTAGGTTCCTCTTTTAAAAAATCCTCAAAGCCTACAGAAATTTTAAAGGTTAGAATTAACCCTAACCCACTCTGAGGGCCAGAAAGCAGTATTGTTCCGTCTTATATTTCTCTCGCGTTCTTGCTTGGCTAAGAAAACTAATATGTCTATCTGTGCTTAATAATATCACATATTGCAAGAAGATTGCTATGCAATTTTTGTTTATTCGGATATTTTTTCTACGAATATATTCAAAACGGCTCGTAACATACCTGTACAAGCACCACAACGACTTGCCTCAAAATGAGAGTCCAAGCAGGAGACGTGTACAATAGTCTAGGTAGAAGCACTTTTGAAATATATGCTTATAAATAGAGCTGACCTATAGCTAAGCCAAAAAACAAACAAAAAAACTATTGGAGAAGTTTAAAGAATGGAACTAACACATTTTGCAACTACTACAACATTACTATCCCAGAACAAACGCAATATCGGCAATTAACACACTCGTGTAAACTAGGAATATTATTATCTGTCATACAGAAAGACTTCATGAAAATGTAAGGTTTAAACAACAGACTTAGGCATAAAAACCTAATTCATCTACTCTATAGATAAAACTTACTTGACTTGTAGGGATTTCAACCTTCCAAGGTATTTTTCTTCAGTAGTCTTTAAAGCGAAAAATAAACTAAAAGTTCAAAAGTCCCTCCATCACACAGCAGCCGATAAATTAAACCACGTGACTAGCTCCTTTACGGAAGTCGACTGAAAAGGTCTGCAGAAAATATCTTTTCGTCAAATTATTTTTTCTATCAAAATCGGTTTCATGAACAGAATACAATTTGTAGAATATAATATAACAGTACTGACTTTTTAGTGTACCCCAACTCCGATTTTGTTTCCTCATAACTTTCAGAAAGGTGAATATTTTTAATGAAATTCTCTATATGTATGTTTTAGATCAAAGGTTCTCAACCCATTTTGGCCCCTTTGACCCTTGGAGTCACAAATGGTCACCCAACAAAATATTTTGGATCTTTTCGGTTTGAACAGCAGTTTTTCTAGCGGTGTCATATGAAACTGTCACCCATAATTATGACCCTAGTATCGATCTATTGCATTTCAATCTGTTTTAGGGTTAGGGTGGGGGTAAGGGAATCTTTTTTTCTTCAGAAATGTAGTACGTTGTTTTACATATGCGCTTGTACGCAATAGGAAGTACAAATGTACAAATGCTAAAAAACGAAATAATAAATGGTCTTATGAATGAAAGTTTGGTAATTGCATTTATTTCCACCTCGCAACACTTATGGGATCAACGTGTCGTCTATCGAAAGAATGCTCTTTGGTACAAGTAAATGCCAATGAAATCATTTCAAACCTTTCCGATTTCCATTATCAAACTGGCTAGAATTTGTGCCCCAATCTGACATATAAGTTAATGTCACCCGGGAAGAAGTTTTTTTTTATGCCCTAGAAATAGAGTGTATTTGATAGAAATTGTTGAAATAGATATGTACTTCAGATAAGTAGCAAATTGTAGAGAATGGTATTCACTGTACTTGGATCTAGTTAGTTTGAGTCACAAAATCTACACAATATCTGAAAAACTGTCATGTTAAATTTTCATTTCTTATTCATTTGAACCAAAGAATTTATTGAGAAAAAAATTTGACGAAAAAGTTACAGATGTTTAAAAACCGAAACACTGTCTATTTTTAGGCAATAATAAACTTTCATTTCAGCGAATGGTATCAACTTAAAGGTTGTACCCTCTGTGACCTGTTCATTGTAAGTTTCTAGGATAGAATGCCACCTCCCACGCTAACCCTTTAATCCGGCATTTTGGACAAAATGCCTCCCCACGCCAACCCTATAATTCGGCATTTAGAATAGAATGCCTCCGATCACGCCAACCCTTTAATCCAGCATTTATGATGGAGTGCCTCCCATAACGGTAAATCTTTAATCCGGCATATAGTGTCTCCCTCACGCCAACCTTTTAATCCGGCATTCAGGAAAGAATGCCTATTCCTCCACGCTGACCATTTAATTCGGCATTTAGGATAGAATGCCTCACCCAATGTCACCCTTTAATCCAGCATTTGGGATAGAATGCCCCACCCACTTCACCCTTTAATTCGGCATTTAGGATGGAATGCCTCCCCCAACACCAGCCCTTTAATCCAGCATTTAGAATAGAATGCCTCCCCAAAGCCAACTTTTTAATCCAGCATTTAGGATAGACTACCTCTACCCCACACCAACCATTTAATCCAACATTTAGAATAGAATACCCCACGTCAAACCTTTAATCCAGCATTTAGGATTATGTTCTTAGAGCACCCCGCGAATGGTGAAAAATCATGAATATTGGACGCGGTCCATAAAAATGCCTATAAATGTCAAAAATAATGTAAAGTATTATGAATATGTATGTATGTATACAGTAGCGAGCAAAAAAAAAGAGAACGATTAATATATTTTTAAATGTCGGAAAAGCTAGTGAACGTACAAATTCGTTATTGGTTTCATAAACACAGTTAACCATTAGCTAAATTCTCTGAAAAATCTAAGTTTGCACAATGATCTTGTTAAAGTTAATAACACTAACACTAGTTTCGTCCAAATGCTTCAATTAACTCAAGACCATAATAATGATTGAAAGAAATGTAAATATGAACTTAAAACAGTTAGTAGGATATTTGTAGACCTTTGTTGGAGATCACCTCTGCACATCGATTGCTACAGGACATAACAAGTTTCCTGCACAAGTCAGGTGTTACTTTCTTCCATTCCTCTTCTAAAATCTCCCATAAATTCGTCGTAGTAGTTGGTGCCCTTTGTGTTACTTTGTCTCCAAGTATTTTCCAAAGGTTTTCAATTGGATTTAAGTATGTACTTTGTGCTGACCTCTTCATTGCTTGGATTTTTTGTTCACTAAAGAATCTAGTGACACGCTTTGCATGAAAATACACGGTTGATTCAGAAATGCTCGTAATGATGGGATCATATGCTGTTTAAACCAAATTCAAAAAATATTAGCATTAAAAGTCCCTTTAATCTGCAATAGAGTGTCAACTCCTTCAGAAGAAATCATTCCCAACATCATGACACTTCCTCTTCCAAACTTGGCAGATTTCTTCAAGCATTTGAATTTTAGTCGATCTCCTGTGAAGCACTTAACATGCTCTCTACCATCTGAACCTACTAAATTCGATTTGCTTTCATCGCTGTTATAAAAGGTGCCAGCAAATCACTATTTTTTGTCTTAGGTTCTAGTCCTTCTAAGGACTAACCTCTGACCACAGAGTGACTCAGCCAGTTCCAGTTCCAGCGACAGACCACCTGCAGCAACTCAACGATGCCTTTCTTCACTGACGCCATCATCATCATCATCAACTTCACTTTGACGCCATCCTCAACACCGACTCCTTAGCTTATCGTCGTCTCCATCTCCATTGCCTTTCGGTGTCTTGGATTCTGATCCTTAATTGTTTTATCTACCAAGGTACTGTCAATTTGGATAGCTGATCCCTCAGTTGTGTCAACATTTGGTAGACACTCCTCTTCCCATTCATTCTCCACATTCAGTAGTCTTTCATAATGGCATCTCCAAGCACACTCATTAAAAGCAAGTGCACCATCATCCATGTGGACACATTTCTTTCCTATGACATCACAATTTTCTCTTACACACTGTCTTGCAATCCAAAATACTTCAGTTCACTGGTTTTCACAGCACTGTACATAGGCAAATTTCTTCTTTTCTGCTTCTCCCTTGGCTAGATATACTAGTCTCTTAGCTTCCTTTCTGGCTATCTGATACAGTTCCCTACTGCCCCCACTCTTCCAGGCTTGTCTCTTTGCTCTAATGGCATTGTCTATGGTATTGTTCCACCACCACGTTACCCTGTGTCTGTAAGGGACTTTGCACCAGCCACAGAGTTGGTCTGTGGCTGTCCCACAGGAATTCCCAGTTGCCCTCCATGTCACAAGTTTGTAGCTGCTCCTCTCTCAATTAGGATGTCCCTAAATTTCTGACCATATGAAGGGTCCTTAAACTTCCATCTCTGACTATATCAAGGGTCCTGAGCAAGATTGAACCTGAAACCATGTGGTTGTGAAACCAGCTTCTTAATAAAGCCCTGCTCTATTAGAAAACAATATCTGTCCAAATTCACTTGTCCTTCTTTGCCTCTATCCACCAGAATATAGAGTCAAATAAGAACAGACTGGATAAAGGGAAGCACACAATCCTAACTCTAACTTGTACAGTGCACTCCACTAGATAAATCACCACTTACAAAACTACAAGATGGTTCACAACTTGGCAGAGTCAGACTGATGAAGTTTATCAGAGCTATTTTCAGCTACTACTGATTCATTCTTGCTCTTTCCCCTAAATGTGAGTTGCCATGAGCTCCTCTACAAGGACCCGCTCAGCTCTACCCCTTTGTCATACCTTAACCCTTATCTCTTAGTATAAAGCTGACTCCCAGCCTACCTCATAGAATTTCACAGTCGTGCAAACTATATGGTGTCTTCACTTGTACCAGTGGTACAAGAAAAATAACCAAATACATAGGCGTAGGAGTTGCTGTGTCCCGGGTTCAGTCCCACTGCATGGCACCTTGGGCAAGTGTGTTCTACTATAGCCTTGGGCTGACCAAAGCCTTGTGAGTGGATTTGGTAGACGGAAACTGAAAGAAGCCCGTCGTATATATGTATATATATATATATGTATGTGTATGTCTGCGTTTGTCCTCCCAACATCGCTTGACAACCAAGGCTGGTGTGTTTACATCCCCGTAACTTAGCAGTTCGGCAAAAGAGACCAATAGAATAAGTACTAGGCTTCCAAAGAATAAGTCCTGGGGTCAATTTGCTCGACTAAATGTGGTGCTCCAGCATGGCCACAATCAAATGACTGAAACAAGTAAAAGAGAGTAAAGAGAATACAGGCTATAAAGTGGCTGGAGTTAGAAAGGGCATCCAGCCATAGCTACCATGTCAAAGAAGACACTAAAGTACAATGAAGTCCTTAGACTCATTGAATCCAGTCAAACTATCCATCCCATGCCAGCATGCAAAATGGATGTTAAATGATAGTGACAATGATGTTTCTTCAATCAGTGGGAACAGCTTAACTGATTTCCTTCTCTATTCTTTCTATATTAATCTGCATTAGTCTCATCTATTCTATATGACCTTCTCCTTCTATCAACGTTATTGTCACTCATTCAAGTTACCATATTCCAGCTACAAAATATTACATAGACTGGAGAAGTTCTTTATACTGCTTTATATTTACCAAAAATGTATGGCTGTCCAAACTGAACATTTGCCACACTAATTTCACCCAATTATTCCTATTTCTCAGACTAATTAACAATACAATGAAAACTACACTTCTTTATTTTCAAGCTAACATTAGCAACATAGATACTCTACAATAAAGTATGTAGAAATTATCAATAATTGTTTTGATAAGTAGAAGAAAGAAGACAGCACAGCTGTTAGAAGGGGAACTACAGATTGTTGTTATTTTGAGAGAGTTTTCTTGTTGAGCAACATAGCTTTTTTTTTGTTTTTTTTTTGTATAACTTGTAATTGAATCTGTAACTGGTCTAAATAATGTGACATATCAAGGCTGAATTTAATAACAAGGGAAATATATAATATAGATCAATAGATTCAGTTAGACCGCATATGTTACATTACATTGAGATTTTTATAGATGTGAAAGGTAGCAAATGCTTTCTGGAATCAAGTATTACCCTTTTACTTGTTTCAGTCATTTGACTGCGGCCATGCTGGAGCACCGCCTTTAGTCGAGCAACTTGACCCCGGGACTTATTCTTTGTAAGCCCAGTACTTATTCTATCGGTCTCTTTTTGCCGAACCGCTAAGTGACGGAGACATAAACACACCAGCATCAGTTGTCAAGCAATGCTAGGGGGACAAACACAGACACACAAACATATACACACACACTTATATATATATACATGTATACGACAGGCTTCTTTCAGTTTCCGTCTACCAAATCCACTCACAAGGCATTGGTCGGCCCGGGGCTATAGCAGAAGACACTTGCCCAAGATGCCACGCAGTGGGACTGAACCCGGAACCATGTGGTTGGTTAGCAAGCTACTTACCACACAGCCACACCTGCGCCACTCCTGGTACATGATTAAATTTTTCAAATAGTTATGTTAACTGATGCAAGACTACTGCATTTACTGATATCCAAGTCGGGTTTTTCACCATAATTTGCAGCCCTAAAAAGTAGATCAACTTACAAATCAAAATGACTTTGGAGGATCAAAACTCCCATGTGAATGGCAGCAGGATTTGGAAAGATAGTGACCATGTTCAAATGTTTACACTACATTATTTCAAATTTTGCCATAAAGGCATGACACAGAGTACCTTGCAGGCTGGACAAAAGCATTGATGAGATGAATGAGGAAAAAGGATGATATTGATGGGAGAAGACAAGAAACGCCCGCCAATATTTTGCTTCTCTAAAACATTATTCTTTGTTTTTTTTTTACACAGGGAAAAAAAAAAAAAAACCAGATATTAAACCTCTTACTTCAGTTCTTACAATTAATAGTCCATTACAAATTGAGGCGCTGAGCCTCTTACATACAATAAACATTCAGGCACTAAAGCCTCTTTATCCTTCCTCTCCGACCACACCGTATGCCTCCCGTAGGCAATGCTCCATCTCTAGGTCGGGGCCCCAGAAGGCGAACCTAAACTCGTCCTTCAGGAAGGAGTCCATCACCTAAACATATTGACTTCCGATATGACCTCCATAGTCACCTGCAGAGACCAATCCAGGTCTTCAGTCCAGGGCATGGGCTCCTCCCTCCAGCCCTCTAGTCTCCTTATTGCCCCTCCCTTATGGAAGAAGATCACAAAATCATCTCTCGTTGCTCTGGGAGGGGCCACAGTTTCCTCTGTCGGTGGCACACTTCCCACCGACAAATAATATAAATTCTGCTTTGAAGAATTTATTTCAGTCAAATGGATCAGCCCCAATACTTATTTTTATTTCAAGCCTGGTATTTTGTTGGTCTCTTTTGCCAAACCACTAAGTTACATACATATACATGTGTGTGTGTGTGTTGGCTGATCAAAATAGTGCTTTCTTACTCAACATCTAAAACCAACACTATAAAGTAACAGAAAGGCACCAAGTTGGCAGATCGTTAGCACACTGGGCAAAATACTTAGCAGCATTTTTAGGTTCAGCATTCAAAGTCCACCAAGGTCGACTTTGCCCTTCATCCTTTCAGAGTCGATAAAATAGGTAACAGTTGAGCGCTGGGGTCAATGTAATCAACTTCCCCTTCCCTGAAATTGGTGGCCTTGTCCCAAAATTTGAAACCAAAATAAAGTAATGGCCCTTTCTTTGGTACACACATACACCCGTATCATCTCGTCATCATCATCACCATTTAACGTCCCTTTTTCCATGTTGGCATGGGTTCGACGGTTCTACAGGAACCAAAGGACCTTATGTCAGAGTTTTGGCTTCACTTCTTCTGCAGGATATCCCTCCAAATACCAATTACGTCAGAGAGTTTTCTGGGTGCATTTTACGTGTCACCAGCACGAGTGAAGTCACCAAGTACTTGCTTCTACGTTCTTTAACTCCTAAACAATATTGACCTGGTTATATCTGATAAATCCTTAATTCTGCCAGCAACATTTTAATTAGAAACACGAGAAAAATAACATCTTTACAATATCTGCTCATTTATTTTAACTACAAATTTGCAGAAAATTAGAGAATAAAACATTTATGGTCGAGTGCCAAAATTGGCAACAGGAAATCAAGGACAGTTTATGATTCTTATAACTAAAACAACAATATACTATATTTTTGACAATTAAGATAAAAAAGAAAGAAAAACTTTGATGCACACAGCAGTAATTTACAGGAGACAGTAATTATAAGCTGTTTCTGGAAGCTACTTAAATACCACGATAGAAGTAACAGATGTTATATGACTCAACAGGATAAAAATTGAGTTTCTGTTTTTAAATGAAATGCTATGTTTATAGATCTTTAGATTTTTTCTTTTATCTTCTAAGGAATAATTTTTTTTTAGTAGATCGTGAGCGCGCTATAAACTATGTTTGCGAGCTGGCAGAAACGTTAGCACGCCGGGCGAAATGCTTAGCGGTATTTCGCCCGTCGCTACGTTCTGAATTCAAATTTCGCCGAGGTCGACTTTGCCTTTCATCCTTTCGAGGTCGATAAATTAAGTACCAGTTACGCACTTGGCTCGATGTAATCGACTTAATCCGTTTGTCTGTTCTTGTTTGTCCCCTCTATGTTTAGCCCCTTGTGGGCAATAAAGAAATAGGTATTTCGTCTGCTGCTACGTTCTGAGTTCAAATTCCGCCGAGGTCGACTTTGCCTTTCATCCTTTCGGAGTCGATTAAATAAGTACCAGTTACGCACTGGGGTCGATGTAATCGACTTAATCCGTTTGTCTGTCCTTGTTTGTCCTCTCTGTGTTTAGCCCCTTGCGGGTAGTAAAGAAATAGGTATACGAATTATTTTACCAACAACCAGCAAACGAGCAAAAATCTACGTGGTTAGCAATACTGGTCATATTCACTTGGATCTCACCCTGTGGTATAAAAAAAGGAAGGACACGTGGAAAAATATATTTCTATATATGCAAAAAAGCTGTATGGTCACAGCTGGAATCCTTTGATTACAAATCGGATTCTTCTGAGATTACACAACAATAGCGTGACCAATAACAACAGCCTTTACAAATAAACTTTCGTTTTCAGTAAGCTTAAAATTTAACACGATAATAATTGAACTAAAATAATACGTACAACCAACGATGAGCATTAATAAACCATTGTTTAATTTTACTTTAGCTGTATGAATTGAGTGTTTCATTTTGCCGTCTTTCAGCCAAGCAGACATAACAGTGTCATATCAAATTATATTAAACCTAAAATATTTTCTTTTATGTATTAATTTAAAATCGATAAATTGGTATTGTTTAAAAAAAAAAGAGATAGGATGGTTTGGAGGGGACGGGTGGAAGTCTTACTGTTGTTGTTTTGCTCTGAGAAAGTCTTACTGTTGTTGTTTTGCTCTGAGAAAGTCTTACTGTTGTTGTTTTGCTCTGAGAGAAATCAATTAATTGAAGGGAAACGTTCTGCGAAGTTTGATAAATATAATGGAGAAGGGCTAAGGACACTGCTGTCAATCTTTATTTTAGTTGCCTTAAAAAAATATGTAATAATGACGTTTAATAACCTCTTTTGTTAAAGCTTACTCAAGATAGCCAAGTTTTTCGGACATTTCTGGCTTGTAAACGTAAAATAGTTGTTGGTTATATCTTCAGGCGGTACTTTTTAATTCGATACCGTCTTAATACAGAAACAATATCTCTTTGTTCAATAACGAGTTTCACTTAATAGTAAATACTAGATGGACCACTCAATGGACAATGTCATCACCTCTGAAATTTAGCATAGGCGTAGATTTGGGGCAAAAACTCGATTCCAACAGAAGGATTAAAATGAAAGAAAACGAAGCCAGAAATGTCCGAAAAACTTGGCTATCTTGAGTAAGCTTTAACAAAAGAGGTTATTAAACGTCATTATTACATATTTTTTAAGGCAACTAAAATAAAGACTGACAGCAGTGTCCTTAGCCCTTCTCCTGCGAAGATATTGTGATGTCCTGGATTTAAAAAGTAAGGCTCGTTTCTAAGTTGCAGGGGATACAAGTGCTGAATTTGTATCTGGAGATGGACGAGCCAGACCAAGTTGAGTAGATGGAGAAGCAGCTATAAGATATGTACATGGAGAGTGTGTTGAAGGCATACAGAAGGTGGGAGAGGGGAGGATGGTGATGTTGCGGGAAATCCTAGAGAGGACGAGAGTGGAAGACCTAGTCAGGGGGAACTGGTATGTGCCCAAGACGGAATGCGGGACCATCTGGTGTGATGCTAGTAGTATAGCGATAGAGGTTTTGTTGGAGATTGAAGGTGCTGGCTTCGGAAATCAGACGACTTTAACCACATCACTGTCACCGAATTAGACGCAGTGCTGAAGGGGGTGAACCTGGCCCTGAAATGGGGGCTGCGCTTGACCGAAATCCAAATGGATTTGGCCACTGTGCTTGGCTGGGTACGATTAGTGATCACCGGTGAGAGGAGAGTTCGGACGAGAGGTGCCGGAGAGATGTTGGTGAAGCGCTGTCTAGGAGTTCTAAGAGATTTGATTGCCGAGTTCGGACTGAAGCTGAACACGTGGTTTTCATGCCTTCGGAGAGAAACAGGGCAGACGCATTGACCAGGGTGAAAAGGGTATGGTTGGAGGAACCGGGGGAGGCAAAGAAAGGGATAGCTGCAGCGTGTCAATTGGATGACTCCGAACTGAAAAGACTACACACTATGCATCACTTGGGTGTGAACATGACCCTGTATCTCGTGAAGGTGATTGATGCTGATGTCACTAGGAGAAGCATCCGGAAAGTGGTCGGGAGCTGCAACAGGTGTCAGTCCATTGATTCTGCTCCGTGTGGGCATGACAAGGAAACCTTTCAGTGGAGCACAACTGGAAGAGGTTAGCTGTGGATGTGACACACTACCATCAGGGAATGTATCTCCCCATGGTCGACTGCAGGCCGGGCTGGATGGCCATTTGGAGGGAGTTGAGGACAAGCATTGCTGACAAGATTTTGAATGGGATATTCTTAGAGAGGGGTCCTGTGGAAGAACTGATAATGGACAACAGGGCGGCGTTTCGTTCAGAAGCGTTGAGGGATATGCTCGACCGGTGGAAAGTGTGCCGCTTGTTCAGAGCAGCGTATAGGCCAAGCAGTAACGGAATCGTAGAGAGGCACCATCGGACAGTCAAGGCCATAGTGGAAAGAGGGCATATTTCACTGCTAGAAGCAGTTTTCTGGTATAACATGTCTCCCCGATCCGGACAAGCTGAAAAGTCTGTGACACACAGAGTGCTATTTAAATACGAAAGGCGGCATCCCAGTAAAACGCTGGAGTGCCACGAGGAAGAGAAGGGACCCAAAATGTAAAATTCCGCAAGAACTTTGACAACCTAGTAGTCAATAATGGCGGCAAGTTTTACACCATCTGAAAAGTCATTAGTTGAACTATTAGTCCTCTAGCATTCGGGAGGGGGGGTTATCGGAACGTTTGAGTGATATTAGACCAAACAAACGCCCAAATCTTAAATGCATTTGTCTGGGCCACGATCGTGGCCTGTTGACTTGTGCCTGACGGCCATGATCGTGGCTCATCGCGCTTTATGTGTTAATACAATGAAGACAATCTCCAACCATCTAATCACAGCTGGAAATGTAGTAATAGATGATGATATAGTTGAATGTGTAAACTAATACACCTGCCTTGGACAAATAATCTGCTTAAAGGGTAAGAATCAGATGCTTTATGTTGGATACTTTTGTATGTATTTTGGGCAACAAACCAATTATATTAAGTTTATATGTTGATTGAATACATGTACTATCTTACCTTATAGTTACTTTCATCAGATCATATGACTTTCGACCATTGCTCACTGGTCCAATTTGAGTGATTATTGGCCCTCTGAAGACGTTTTTCCATATTCGTTTTAGAAACCCATGGCTTTCAGACCGTACTCTTCAAGCCTTCTTCTAACAGTTCTGGTTGATATTTGTGAAGTACATGCCTCGTTGAGGTCCGCACAGAGTTCCGACGACGTTTTTCTCCTGTTTCTGAGCGGCTGTTGGATGATGGATCTGTCATTACGCGGTGATGTAACCTTTTTTCTACCTGTTCTTTGTATAGTCTTCACGTCTTTTGTCTCTCTGAAGTGCTTGAGAGTCGCTAACACCGCACAGCGAGAACATTTCATCATCTGAGCAATTTGCCTTTGAGACATTCCATCTTCACGATAAGCTGCGATTTGACCTCGCTCACACTCACTCAACTCCCTTGTTTTAGGCTTTTTACTGTTTATTAACTGTATCTACAACGTATTTTAGCATAAAACTCTGAAACAATCAAGGAAACATAAGTTAATTTTGGACGTTGGTCTTACTCAATTAGTTGCATATATACAATACAGTATAAAAGCGATAATTGATGCTAAAGGAGGGTCAACTAGGTATTAAAACTAATGTATATTGTGAAATATACCATAATCTACCATGTGCACGAGTTTCGTTAACATTGAGATAGCAGAACCCCAAAATATTGGGGTGGCCTAATACTTTTGGCCAAGGCTCTGTGTGTGTGTGTAAAAATATATATTATAACATAGTTTATTGGGGTGTGTAATATTATAGATTAGATATAGCCCGCACATCGATGCATGTTGAATTGAACAGTGGCTATACACTTTTAACCGCTAGAGAAATACATCCGTAAGCATTTAAATTACTTGTGTTGTGCCTGGGGAGAGTCATTTTCTTTTTGTGCCTTATAATTTAACACATTCACCGGTAAAATTTCCACTTATTTCTTATTTTTATTTTCCTAAAATTTTCGTTGCGTCTTGCAACCTTTTCAATAGTTTTGACTATTGAAAAGACTATTGAAAAGGTTGCAAGACGCAACGAAAATTTTATTGGTGAGTGTGTTAAATTATAAGACACAAAAAGAAAATCACTCTCCCCAGACACAACAGAATATGCTTCAACACACGAACTCACATAAAGAATCTTGCAAACCAAATCCAAAAACGAAATTTAAATCACTTCATAAATCAATAATTGCGTCCCCTTAACCACAAATACTCATTACTGTCCCATTCCATTATATGCGCTAATATAAGCGATATGAGGCCCTTAACACATAATATCCATTATTTGTTATTCTGCTCCAGCGATTAACAGTTTCTTAATGGCCAGCCTTTTGTTTTTGAAATAGTATTCTCTTACTGTCCAGACCACTCTTATTCCTGACCCGGGGTTATTTCAGGTATACTGCTTACTTATAATAATGAGTAAAATACATACGAAATCAATAAATAATTTATTATAGTCAGCTGTTTATTATTTAGTTCTATAACTACCGGTATTTTTAATCATATTTCTTACTTTTTATTTTATTTTATTTTTGATCTAATCAAATTGCTCAAATAGTTATATATTTAACCAACGCCTTCTCCCCGTAAATTGGAATATACCACTAAATATTAAATTATCCCAATTCTATTTCTAAATTCTAGTCGGTCGAAAGTCTCCCAAATGGATCAACATGCGGCACTCCGTCGGTTACAACGACGAGGGTTCCAGTTGACCCGTGAAATTAACGTGCATGGGGTTGAGCACTCCACAGACACGTGTACGCTTAACGTAGTTCTCGGGGAGATTCAGCGTGACACAGAGTGTGACAAGGCTGAACCTTTGAAGTACAGGTACAACAGAAACAGGAAGAAAAAGTGAGAGAAACTTGTGGTGAAAGAGTACAACAGGGTTCGCCATCACCCACTGCCGGAGCCTCGTGGAACTTTAGATGTTTTTGCTCAATAAACACTCACAACGCCCGGTCTAGTAATCGAAACCGCGATCCTGCGTCTTAACCACTGGGCCATTGCGCCTCCACGGTTAACATATAGCATGAATTGATTATCGCTGTTCCCACTTTCTCCTATTTTTTCTTTTAATTTTATTTACTTTTCTGCTCTGACGAAGTTACGGGATTAAAATTGATATAATAATAATAATAAATATAATAATAATAATAATAATAATAATAATAATAATAATAATAATAAACATGGAAACACCTAATAAACATGAAGAAGAAGAAGAAGAAGAAAAAGATGATGAAGAAACAACAAAAGCTATAAAACAAATGAAATCCAAACTAAAAATAGAACAGCAACGAACCACGATAAAACGATGGCAAGAAAAGCCCCTCCATGGTAAATACTGCACTAAACTAAACGCAAAAGAAATAGACAAAGAAAAATCCCAGCAATGGTTGAGAAGCTCAGGACTCAAAGCAGAAACAGAGGGATTTTTAATTGCAGCACAAGACCAAAGCCTCCCCACCAGAAATTACCAAAAACATGTAATGAAAAGAAATATTACAAGTAACTGCAGAATATGTGGAGATGGACAAGAAACAATAAATCATATTATCTCTAGCTGCCCAGTCCTGGCTAAGAAGGAATATATTCACAGACATGACAGAGTTGGAACCTACATACATTGGAAGCTATGCCAACATTATGGAATAACAACAGAAAAAAGATGGTATAGGCACACACCAGAAAAGGTCACAGAAAACGAGAAAGCAACCATACTCTGGGATATGCCGATACACACAGATAGAGAAATTAAGGCCACAGACCAGATATAGTTGTCAGAGATCATGAAGAAAAAAAATGCTTTCTAATTGATGTATCAATACCGGCAGATGACAACGTGTCTCTAAAAGAAATGGAGAAACCCTCAAAATACAAAGACCTGGAAATAGAGGTAACTAGAATGTGGAATCTGAAAACAGAAACAATTCCTATCATAGTAGGTGCATTAGGCATGATAAAAAAATATTCAGATAAATACATAACAAAAACACCAGGACTTACAAACACATATAACATACAGAAAATTGCACTACTAGGCACTGCACACATCCTACGCAGAACACTTTCCATACAATAACCATCAGAGCATCACAACAAATCACAGCACATACCCAAGGCACACAGAGCTGTGCTCGGTAGTGAAGTGAAAGCACGCTATAAAAATAAAACTACTGAATAATAATAATAATAATAATTAATAATGGTTTAAAATTTTGGCACAAGGCCAGCAATTTGGGGGGGGGGTGAAGTTGATTATATCAACCCCAGTGCTCAACTGGTACTTATTTTATCAACCCAAAAGGTATTGACCACATTTGGATGGTGCTTTTTATGTGCCACTTGCACAGGAGCCAGTCAAGGTGAGGGCACTGGCATTGACCACATTTGGATGGTGCTTTTTATATGCTACCGGCACAGGAGCCAGTCAGGGCGAGGGGGCTGGCGGATGGTACTTTTTATGTGCCACCAGCATGGGGAGCCTGTCAGGCGACACTGGCAACGACCCACGCATGAATGGTGCTTATTGCATGCCACCAGCATGGGAGCCAATCAGGCGACACTGGCATCAGCCACAACTACAATTTCCATTTGATTGTGGTTTGATTTGATTTTGATTTTGATGTACATGATTCAATAGGTCTTCTCAAGCACGACATGTTGCCTGATGATCCAAAGGTACTTTTTAAATGAGCTGGTTATGCGCCACTAGTGTAGGCTATGGCTGTGATCCCACTTTACTTGCCAGATCTTTTCAGTCACAGCATATCTCCAGAGGTCTTGATCTTTCATCATTGCCTCTGTGAGGCCCAGTGTTCAAAGGTCATGCTTCACCACCTCATCCCATGTCTTCCTGGGTCTCCCTCTACCACGGGTTCCTTTCACTGTTTGGGAGTGACACTTCTTCACACAGCTCTCCTCATCCATCTGTAGTACATGACCATACCAGCACAGTCGTCTATCTTGCACACCACATCCAATGCTTCTTTTGTCCAACATTTCTCTCAGGGTGCTTACACTCTGTCGTGTGTGCACACTGACATTACTTATCCAGATCATGCTAGCTTCATTTCTTTCAAGCCTATGCATGTCTTCAGCAGTCACGGCCCATGTTTCACTGCCGTGAAGCATGGCAGTTCGCACACATGCATTGTACAATCTACCTTTCAGTCTGAGCGAGAGGCCCTTTGCTCCCAGGAGAGGTAGGAGCTCTTTGAACTTTGCCCAGGCTATTCTTATTCTAGTGACGATAATAATAATTCTTTCTACTGGAAGCACAAGGCCTTAAATTTGGGGTAAGAGATTAAGTTGATTACATCAACCCCAGTGTATAACTAGTATTTATTTAATCAACCTCGAAAGGATGAAAGGCAAAGTTGACCTCGGTGGAATTTGAAGTTAGAACATAGCAGCAAATGAAATACTGCTAAGCATTTCAACGCGCATGCTAGTGAGTCTGTCAGCTTCTCGCCTTAACAATAATAATAATTATAATAATTAATGCCCTGATGCAGTACCAGGCAGTGGTTCTCATGGCTTCTGATCTTAACTGATTGTAAGTGTTATCATATACATGTTTTGTCTTGGTATAAAATATGGGCTACAGCAAATATTCTGCTCAATACCACAGATTTGCTTGTCAGTTGTTTGACCATAGCCTGTTGAGCATGTCCCTTAGTGGCTGACAATATATGCATCTCTGATCACATGCAGGAGTAGCAGGGGAGCATCAAAGCCATGTGTTGAGAAGAATCTTTTGGAGTTTGAATAATTCAACATGGGTGTTTCATTCATCATCCTTAAACAAACCTTATTCAGGGACTTTTGAGCAGGATGGGCTATTTGACCTGAAGAAAATTCTAACTGGGCCCCACCTGCAAGGTCATCAGCTGCTTAACTTGATGAGATCAACACGTTGCACAAACATGGTTGTAATGCATGTGCCTGATGAACCCTTATCAAACAAGCAGTCATGAAGGGTATATTAGGCTTCATATATTTGACCCCCAATGTCACTTTGATGAGATGCATTGCTCTCTCACTCAATAGTAATAATAATAATAATCCTTTCTACTATAAGCAGAAGGCTTGAAATTTTGGGTGAACTGGTACTTATTTTATCGATCCCAAAAGGATGAAAGACGAAGTGGAATTTGAATAAATAAAATCAGAAAAATTGCTGCTAACCATTTTGTTCAGCATGCTAATGATTCTCCCAAGTCACCACCTTTATAACAACAACAACAACAACAATAATAATAATACAGACTGTAAGACACTTCAGCAAAGATATAGGTATGGAATTTGGCATACATAAGTGTGCAATACTAGTCATGAGAGGTGGCCAAGTAGTCAACAGCGAAGGCATCCAATTACCAAATGGTCAGACATTAAAATCAACAAAAGAAGGAGTGAGTTATAAGCATCTAGGAGTTTTAGAATCTGACAGAGTACTAATTACAGAAATGAAAACAAAATTTGAGAGGTACATTATAAGGGTGAGGAAGCTAGTCAAAGTTGAATGGTCCGAATTTAGTGAAGGCTGTAAATACTTGGGCAGTATCTTTACTTAGATATTCAGTGGCTTTTGTAGATTGGATAAAAACTGAATTAGCAAAGCTAGACAGAAGAACTAGGAAGGAACTTAATATGAATGGAGGACTCCAGCCAAGGGCAGTAGTAGCAAGATTATATCTACCTAGAAAAGAAGGTGGAAGAGGATTAATATCAGTAAAAGACTGCATGGAGTTAGCTAAAGTAGATATAGACTCCTATGTAGGTAATAGTGAAGAAAGTTTATTAAAAGCTGCTAGTCACAGCAAGACATATGGAAAGCAAAACACCAAATGAACTTAAAAACCAGAAAAAAAGAACAAAAAATCTCACTGAGAAGAGAAGGCATTGCATGGTAGATTCCCAAAGATAGTTTCAGCAAATAGTAGTGATGGAACATGGTTATGGCTGCAGAAAGGAAAGCTGGAGAGGGGGACAGAAAGTTTGTTAGTAGCTGCATAGGATCAAGTATTAAGGACTAATTGGATACAAGCCAAAATAGACAAAAACCAACTAGATTCCCTATGTAGATTATGCAAATCAAAAGAAGAAAGCATTACTCATATAGTAAGTGAATGTAACATGCTGGCACAGAAAGAATACAAGAAAAACATGACACTCTAGTCAGTGCAATCCAGCGATAGCTATGTAGAAAACTAGGATTTGAACATACTGATAAATGGTATGAACAAGAACCTAGTAAAGTACTAGAAAGTAAGAAATATAAGAAGTGGGAATTCAACATTCAGACTGACAGAGTGTTATCATGTACATGTGTTATCACATATATGTGTTATCACGTACAGCTAGAAGGCCTGATTTGGTGGTGGTGGTAGTAGTAGTAGTAGTAGTAGTAGTAGTAGTAGTAGTAGATAAAGAGAATAGAAAGTGCCAGATAATTGACTTTATGGTCCCAAATGATGAAAAAATTAATATGAGAAGTATAGAAAAGAATGGCAAAGTACCAGGACCTAGCTATTGAATTACAGAGACTATGGAAAGTGTGGATAAAATATATTCCAGTAGTTATAAGTACATTGGGAACTATCCCTAGATCTGAAGAGATGGACAGAGGAATAGGCATAAAACCCAGTTTCGTACAGCTGCAGGAAACAGTGTTATCAGGGACAGCTAGGATACTTAGGAAGGCTCTTGGCATCTAAGGCTACTTGTTGTAGCCTGATGTTAGGATTCTTTTCTTTTCCAACAGTCTAATCTGTTGAGTGTATATGAATGATAATAATATTTTGTTTCAAATTTTGGCACAAGGCCAGTAAGTTTAGGGTGAGGGTAAATTGATTACGTCAAGCCCGGGATGAAAGGCAAAGTCAACCTAAATGGCATTTGAACTAGACCATACAGATGGATGAAATGCCGCTAGGTATTTTTCCTGGATTGCTAATGACTCTACCTGTTTGCTGCCTTAATAATAATAATAATCTTTTCTACTATAGGTACAAGGCCTGAAATTTTGGGGGAAGGGAATAGCCAGTTACATCACCCCCAGTGTTCCACTAGTCCTTAATTTATCGACCCTAAAAGGATAAAAGGCATAGTTGACCTTGGCAGAATTTAAACTCAGAACATAGTGGTAGACGAAATACTGTAAGCACTTTGCCCAGTGTGCTTATGATTCTGCCAGCTCACCAGCTTCTCAACAACAACAACGACGACGACGACGACAGCAGCAGCAGCAGCAACAACAACAACAACAATCCTTTTTATCATAGGTACAAGACCTGAAATTTTGTGGGAGGAGCCTAGTCAATTACAACAATCCCAGTGTTCAGCTGGTGCTTATCTTATTAATTCTAAAAGAATGAAAGGATTTGAACTCAGAACATAAAGGCAGACAAAAGAATTTTGTCCAATATGCTAACAATTCTCCCAGTTCACTGCCTTCATCATCATCATCATCATCATCATCATCTGAAGTGCAATATCTGCTTCTTTTGGATATATTGCATTCATTCTAAGAATTATTTTAATATTTTATTTTGTTTCCATATTGTTGTTCTTTAGTCAAAGATATAATGTCAGGGAATATCAGAATAGATAACACCTGGCAGCTTCATCAATTTTATTATATTTTATCCATGCCATAAGAGAAGTGTTTCTCTCCTGTATATTTTGAATTGCCTCTTATTTACTTTACTTAAGTAAAGTAAATCAATATTTGAGCTATATTGAAAGACGGATCACAGTACACTGACCTATCATGCACTTTTATCATAAATAAAGATGTTACAGCCTTGTATTTGTGTCATTCTTTATGTGAAGGCAAATGGCTCAGTGGTTAGAGCATCAAGATTATAATCATGAGGTAGTGAGATCGATTCTTAGACTGGACTGTGTGTTGTGTCCTTGAGCAAGACACTTCATTTCACACTGTTCCAGTTCACTCATCTGTAGAAATGAGTTGCAACATCACTGGTGCCGAGCTGTATCGACCTTTGCCTTTCCTTTGCAGAACATCAGTTGCATGGAAAGGAGAGGTATGCATGAGCGACTGCTGGTCTTCCATAAAAAACCTTGCATGGACTTGTGTCTCGGAGGGTAACTTTCTAGGTGCAATCCCATGGTCATTTATGACCGAAGGGGGTCATTACCCTCAACTGTCATTCTTTACATATATAACTGAAGATGATATATTTCAAAGAGTTTATTGAAGGTTTAAGTAAACCAAAAGATATTCTGGGGATTTCTGCTTCAATGTGATTAATATATTTTGTTCTTATTTTTGATCATTTTATAAAACTAAAACTCCCACTTCTCTCTTTCTCTCTTTGATACTTCAGTTTATTGTTTCCAAGAATTTTTGTCAATTTTCAAGAAATACACACACACACACATCCACTCACAGCCACTTAGTTCACTTTTACCTTCTGCATATCATTCATCGTCCTTTCTCTCTTCCCATATGATTCTGTCTCACACTTTCACTTTTCAAACAGACCTCTGCCTTTCACACAGATCAAATGTGAAAGTTACAGACTGAAAATAAAGATAGGCATACTCTTGTACAGTGGTTCTTCACATTTTTACAACCATGCCTCCTCTAGGAATTTGTCTTGTTTTCCATGCCCCACTTTGTATCTATGAATAAAATTTCCTTTGAGATTTTAAATAAAATCTAAAATATGAATTAGCCACATTATACAAAATATGTATAATCTATAATATAAAATCCATTCTGTCTGTGTGTCTGTCTGTGTATATGTCTTCTAGGATCTCAGGTATCCTCCATCCGATTGTGCTCAAATTTGATATGTAGATAACGACAGTATCAGGGGGTGTATAAGTCTTGAAAAAATTTCAAAGATCGATTCCAGGTGAGAATGTGATCGATAAAGCTGTTTTTGTCCTGCTTATCTTCCGTCAACCTGTACATAACTGCACCTTCCATTTTTTGTTGTTTTTGTACTGCTTAAAGGCACGTTTCTTTCCTGCCAAGCTTACTGTTTAAACCATGTTTGTGTTCTCCCAGTCAACAGCCTTATCATTACTGGTACTTTCAACTCTTCGGTTGCATATTTGTGTGAATAAAATCGTTTTTCTTTGGAATAGAAAAAAAGTCCATCTTTATTTCTTCTTTTGCTGGTGTCTCAAATTTAGGTTAAATCAGTGTTTCTCAAAGGGGAGGCCTATGGGACAATTGGACAAGTTGGTTTGAGAAAATTTGGTTTAAATGTTTGACAACTCAGCACCATCCATTGGATGGGGGCGTTTTGCTCATCTATAATATAAATCCCATTCTGTCTGTGTGTGTGTAAAAGATTATAACAGCCGTATTTTTCAACTGATTTCCTCCAAACTGGGAACACACATTACTTATGTTCAGGGATGGTTTTAGACTCTTTAAATTTTTCCCATAAATTTGCCTAGGGGCAAAAAACACCCATTCCTGGGTTAGGGAGAGAAGGGAGGTAACTCTTTGCGAAGTAACTTTCAGAATTGATTGTTTTCCTTATATCCATAGGTTATTAAAAAGAAAAAAATATTGCTTTTATATTAGATTCACATATTTACTTCTGGTTTCCTAGTGTCAGTGATATGTATATCTCTCTGTCTATTTCTCTTTATCCATCTCTCTCTGTCTATCTCTATCTCTATATATCTCTCTATCTCTATCATCATCCTCAATATTTATCTATCTCTCTGTATCTATATGTCTCTATTTTGTCTATCTATATCTATCTTATTTGTCTAACTAGATAGCTCTCTCTATATCTCATTCTCTATTGCTTTCACTTTAAGTTCAATCGCTATTGTTTTCAATCGCTATTTACAAACAACAACAATAAATTACTGACTGAAAGAAGTTCACAATTACTGATGAAAGTTATTTCATACATAATTTACTGACAGAAGTAACTTCATAAATTTCACTTCAATCCGTACACTTTGTTAAATTTGCCTACAAATTTCTTATTTACTTTTGCAACATTTTGTGTTTTTCGTTTTTGTTTTTTTCTTCTTTTTTTTTTGAGACTAACCATCTTCGTCCAATAGCATTACGGCAACCTCCATCTTTGTCGCCGCCATCATGTCCTTCTTAACATTGTCAACATCTCTCTACATACACAGCTCAGCAAGCAATTCACACAAGTTCCAACACTTCACCGTTTGTGAATTATCTCACCATGGATCAACAGCGAACTCCTGTACAAGTGACCCAGGCAGTAGTATTACAGCCAAGACTTCACATACAATATGTACCTGTAACTGGGTCAGCATTATGGCCACTAGTTCTTGATACAGTATTTCAACTACTGTGTACTATTGACTACGAACTGGTATTTTTCATCTTTCTTCTGTCTATGAACTTACTTCTCACTTCAATAACTATTAGTATATTATTATAAGAGATTACAACTGTCATAAGAGATAGCACCTTTTTACTTTACCAGATTCAGTAACTGACATGTGACCTATATTGCCTGATGTTTTCAATAATCCCAGCAGCTATTTCTGCTTATCAGATGATTTCTTTGTCTTCAACCCCTCACTAACCTTACTTATCAACACTGATGTCAACTGAAGCCTCAGTTGGTTCCACTTAAGAAAGTCCCTTACCCATTTTTTATTCAATTTTCTTATAGCAAAACTTTTCAATATCTTTCTTTTCACTATAGCTGGGTTACTGCCGCACTGTAATGTCTTCAGACATATATTTTCCCAATTTTTGTTAGTATGAACACTCTACTTTGCATAACAGACATGATATTAAAGGTTAACATTCAAACTTCTGTCAAATGTAATGCTTGTTTATTCACATTGATATGAACTAGTTATACTTTATCTTGTAGCTTTGAGATTTCAGTCACATTGTAGTGAGTCAAAAAAAGAGTTATTAGATCACTGTGGCATAGTTTAGTTGTACTGTGGCAGATTCCAGCCAGCCAGAGCTGGAGGCGTATGTGTAAAACGGCAGTGATCTGCCTTAACAACAGAACTCACTACAGCAGAGAAGCAGCAGTTTCAAGCCTGTTGTGATTTGATGACATAGAAGCAACATCGCTTTCTTCGACATGTCACATTTTCTTTGTCCACCACCTCATTTGATTAATCAACTCATTTGATTAATATCAGCTTCCACTCTGCTTCATATAAACCTCAGTGTATATAATAATATTTTTGTAGAACAATGCTGAGCAAAGGTAAACTAAAATTGTGCAGGCTGTCATATCAAAGCTGTCTATTGTTTTTATTTCAAAGAGGAACCACTGGTGGTATTCTTCACATAATGACTTCATTTATTTTCTTCTAAACCACATGGATGCATTTTGTTTCAATATGGCAGCCAATCTTCTTCTTCACACATAAACCCGTGGTGCCTTATGCATGTACGACCGGTGCCCAATACACATGTTTCACCTCTCTTCAGCTTAATTTTTTTCCTGCTTGCCACCATTGGTGTAAAATTTGATCTTGCTTTGTCTTGGATTTGTTTTATGATTATTTGAAAGGAAAATAAAACAAAACACACTGAGAACTAATATATCTTTTTATTGCCATATTAGTGATTTCTTTTCTTTGAGAACTGTGCTCACCACATTTTATTAGTTCGTATGTTCTACATTTCTTGGCTGGTATGAATTACTCTTCCTTACCAGCATTCACTGGTGATGCAAGAGTTTGGTTCGTGTAAATGGAGGCATATATTGCAACCAACAGCATTAGATTGGAGCAGCAACAGCTATACATTTTGTCAAGCACCACTCCTTCTTCCTTGGCAGTTCATTTGAGAGATCTAACTACAGACATACGGCAAGATGCTACATATTTATCTATAAAGCATGAAGTCCTCCGTCAGACATCTCTATCAGTGGAGAAACAAACTTGAACACAATACATATAGGAGACATTCCTTCCAACTTACATTAGTGACTCACACATGTAAGAAGAAATACTTTCAAACATGACAGTCTTCAACAAAATATAGACTGGCATATAAAACTGCTTTCTACAGTTGAAAGTAATGGAATTTTGAGTGAATATATCTGATTTTAACAGTAAAAGGATTAATAAATCTTTCAGCTTCTTAGATTGAGTAAACCTTGATTTATAACTTACTTTACATCCTGCACTTTGTGAATGAAAATGGTACCATTGAGTATAAGTTTCTCATTTACCTGTATTTATGATGGTAAGATTGTGAATGGGAAGTCTAAACAACTCAGACAGAATATATGCTTCAAGATATTTTTGTTTGAAAGCACCACTTTATCACTCTGCTCAATAATATGTACATTTTCTACTGACATGCAAGCACACACACACACACACACACACACACATAAAGGTATACTATTAATTTAGAATTTTGTTACAAGCTAGATGTTTTCCATCAAAGATGCTTGAGATGGATTCGGAGAATGTGCTGGCGAAACCACTTAACCAATGAACATGTTCTGAAGAGGGCCAACACAAAACTCACTTAAAATCATCATGGAATGAAGATTGAAAGTAGCAGGTCATATTTCAGTCACCAGAACAATGCTGTTCTAAAACAGTATTCAAATGGACACTACGAGAGGGAAAGGAAGAGCAGTAGGTCAAACGCTACATGACACAGAATATTCACAACTAACATGAGAAAGGCCAGTACTGCATGGGTAGATGTAGAGAAAACTCCAACAAAAAGAAGCCAGTGGTGTCAACATGCTGCCCAATGCACTCAAGAGCACCTGAAAAACTTATACAGATATACCTGGAAGTCATGCTCAACAAAACTAATAATAAAACAAAAGATAAAATACAAGGTGAGAGACAATTATGAAGATAAAATAAATAAGTTCTTCAACCATAACAAACAAGTGTAGATATAATTAAATAAAAAAAAAAATAGATCAAGTGGACATGACAAAATATATCCAGTTTGGAGGTATTAGATTACAAATACTTTCAAAGCATACCGACAATACATTCCAGGTTATTCAAGTTACAACCCTGTGGAAGAAGTCAAAGCAAACTGGAAAGTAACATGCCAGAAGTTATTATGGAGTCATAAAAATAGACAAACATGACTTACACATTTATAACTTGCTGTGGCAAATGCACACACACACACACACACACACACACACACACACACACACACACACACACACACACATGTAGTGTATATATGTATATGTATATATAACGGGAAGCTTTATGAAAATAAACAAAAGACGAAGGCAGGTGGAAAACAAACGAACAATTGTATTAGTATGGCGCTCAGGAAATATAAATAAAACAAGTCTTTAACGTTTCGAGCCTACGCTCTTCAACAGAAAGATACACAGAGAGAGAAAAACACAGAAAGAAGGAGAGAAAAAAAATGCGTGCAGTAGCTAACGAATCAACATGGCGATCTGATTTCGGCCAGAGGTCAAAGATCAAACATGAGACGCGAGAGTGAAATAAAGGGGAGATAATAGGGTTGATAAAAGGGTTGAGGGACCAGCTAAAAGTGCGTGGGAGGGGTCTGGATGTGTGTATGTATAGGGTTGGTGTATGTATTAGTATGTATAAGGGTGTGTGTGTGTGTGTGTGTGTGTATGAGAGAGTATTAGTGCGTAGGATTGGTCTGGACGTGCGTATGTATGGGGTTGGTGTATGTATTAGTATGTATTAGTATGTATTAGTACGTATTGGTATGTATAGGTGTGTGTGTGTGTGAGAGAGTATAAGTGCGTATGCGAGGTCTGGACGTGTGTATGTATAGGGTTGGTGTAAGTATTAGTATGTACTAGTATGTATTAGTACGTATTAGTATGTATTAGTTGGTGTGTGTATTAGTATGGCACATCATATGTGATGTGATGTGTAAAGTCATGTGGTGTAGTGAGGAGAAGAGGGGGAGGGGGAGAAGATGTATATATATATATAAAGTTAATCCAAACAAGAAAACAAAAAGACAACAACGCAAGGATGTGGAACAAATAAAGTATTATTGGACGCTCAGGAAAGAAAGGAAGAAGGAGGGTATGATGCTTTGAGCGGAGCTCTTCGTCGGAAACATAGGAGAAAGAAAGATTCCGAGACGGGAGGACAGGAAAAAAAATTGCAGGTGGTCTTCACGAGGTCACATACTATATATATATATATAATATATATATATATATATATATATATATATATATATATATACTCTTTACTCTCTCTTTTACTCTTTTACTTGTTTCAGTCATGTGACTGTGGCCATGCTGGAGCACCGCCTTTAGTCGATCAAATTGACCCCAGGACTTATTCTTTGGAAGCCTAGTACTTATTTTATCGGTCTCTTTTTTGCCGAACCGCTAAGTTACAGGGACATAAACACACCAGCATCGGTTGTCAAGCGATGTTGGGAGGACAAACACAGACACACAAACACGCACATACACATATATATATATATATACATATATACGACGGGCTTCTTTCAGTTTCTGTCTACCAAATCCACTCACAAGGCTTTGGTCGGCCCGAGGCTATAGTAGAAGACACTTGCCCAAGGTACCACGCTGTGGGACTGAACCCGGAACCATGTGGTTTGTAAGCAAGCTACTTACCACACAGCCACTCCTAAGCCTATATATATATAATTTAAATAATGAGGGAGATAAATTGAATATTAATTTAATTAATATTCTTTACTTGTAGTTAGATGTAGTTAGATCTTCTTCTAGCATATTGGTTATCAACCTAGTGGTTTATCCCTAAATATACACGCACACATATATTTATATATATATATATATATATATATAATATATATATATATATATATATATATATATTATGTATATGTGTGTATGTGATATATATATATATATATATATATATATTTTGTGAAATAGAAAGATGAATAATCTTGTTGCAGATTAATCAAAAGTTTAACCGATACCTTGGTAGCAAAAATCACAGCAGAAGACAGCACGGTTGGAGGTACAACCATATGGTGTTGCAACCGTGCGTTGGTGCGGATAATTGAATTTTAATATTATTAGTGAATTGAAGAAATGGAGTTGAACGAAGATTGAACAGAAATCGTTTTATTGCATTCTACACGTGTTTCGAAAGGCACAATTTACCAAATTCTGATTGAATAAGGAGACCATATTGTGTCTTTCTCTTCAGGAAGAAATAGGAAATCCGTTGGAAAAAACAAAAACAGAACAGAGGCGGAGCAAAACAAATCGAACGAGGCTCCTAAGAGCCCATGGCCAAACTGTTTATCAATGTATGTTGAAAACTGGTGGTGGGTGCGTTGAAGGTTTTAACGGGTCAGGCAGCGGTCATTCTGGTGGGTGGGAGCACAGGGTGCTTAGATGTTCTTTGTGACCGAGACTAAAGTTCTGACTATTTAAAGAATATTAGGTGTATTATATGGGGCGAGACAAAATCTACTTAGAAACATGTGTCTGTGTACTGTTCTATGTGTTCGTATGTGCGTTTGATCACGTGGCCGTCAGTTGGTAAACAGCCCTACACAATGGTCACTGCTGTAAAATCCGGTCTCAGATGTCTTCTCTTATGTCGGGGCCTCATCGTCAAGATTGACCTCACGAATCTCCAACCATTACGCAACTTTTCGAGACGTGAATAAATGCCAGACCACGGGACTTAGCAAGCTAATATGGCGATTGAAGAATACGAACTCAAGCTACAGCCTGGAATGGTCAATTTTGTCGGTGGCCCTCCCATTTGACAGGGGCAGAAGGAAGTGCAACCTTTGTGTCTCTGAACTCTTCCATATATTGTTCGCCAGAGACTGGATGGTAAACGGACTTTTACAGTCGGCTTTTCGATGCCCCCACTGGCGGCGTTATACTTATCTTGCTTATAAATAACGCTTATAAATAATACCTGCACCCGGTTACACTACTTATATGAAAATAGCCCTTGGAAATAAATTCTGAAATACTTTTAAGAGAAATATGATTAACCATTGCAAGGGAAATTACTCCTGGGAGACGAATGGTGGTTTGTCTTGACGACGGGGGGTTTCTTTGACAAGGCATGTTTAGACGAACACACACACACATAAAAAAATTTTTTTCTGCCACCCGACGGATTTTACAGCAGTGACCATTGTGTAGGGCTGTTTACCAACTGACGGCCACGTGATCAAACGCACATACGAACACATAGAACAGTACACACACACATGTTTCTAAGTAGATTTTTTCTCGCCCCATATAATACACCTAATATTCTTTAAATAGTCAGAACTTTAGTCTCGGTCACAAAGAACATCTAAGCACCCCGTGCTCCCACCCACCGGAATGACCGCTGCCTGACCCGTTAAAACCTTCAATGCACCCATCACCAGTTTTCAACATACATTGATAAACAGTTTGGCCATGGGCTCTTAGGAGCCTCGTTCGATTTGTTTTGCTCTGCCTCTGTTCTGTTTTTGTTTTTTCCAACGGATTTCCTATTTCTTCCTGAAGAGAAAGACACAATATGGTCTCCTTATTCAATCGGAATTTGGTAAATTGTGCCTTTCGAAACACGTGTAGAATGCAATAAAACGATTTCTGTTCAATCTTCGTTCAACTCCATTTCTTCAATTCACTAATAATATATATATATATATATATATATATATATATATATTTCTTTACTACCCACAAGGGGCTAAACACAGAGAGGACAAACAAGGGATTAAGTCGATTACATCGACCCCAGTGCGCAACTGGTACTTAATTTATCGACCCCGAAAGGATGAAAGGCAAAGTCGACCTCGGCGGAATTTGAACTCAGAACGTAACGGCAGACGAAATACGGCCACGCATTTCGCCTGGTGTGCTAACGTTTCTGCCAGCTCACACACACAGATGCCAACAGTAACACATGCATAGATAAAGGTATACATACGTACATACTGCTGAATATTGACATTTATAAACACCCCATAACTACACATAGACAAGTTAACCAATACACACACACACACGTGTAGTGTATATATGTATATATATATGTATGTGTGTATGATATATATATATATATATATATATATACACACACACACACAGATGCCAACAGTAACACATATGCATAGATATATGTATACATACATACGCATTGCTGAATATTGACATTTGTAAACACGCCCATAGCAACACATAGAGAGGTTAACCAATACACACACACACATGTAGTGTATGTATATATATGTGTGTGTGATATATATATATATATATATATATACACACACATCTCATATATACACACACAAATGCAAACAGTAACACATATGCATAGATAAAGGTATACATACATACACACTGCTGCATATTGACATTCATAAACACCCCCATAACTACACATAGAGAGGTTAACCAATGCACACACACACACGCACACACACACACACACACACACACACACACACACAATACAATGGACCATGTCCTCACAGTTTGACATACAAACTAGAACACACTTCTACGATACTGTAGATAAAATATATAAACAATCAATAGATAACGGTTCAATATTTAGTTCAACATATTTCTAGGACACGTGAAAAATAATAGAATTTAGAGATACAGTTCAGGTTAGAATGTAAATAAGTTCACTTCATAAAATTTTTGTGGAGGCACGTGGCTTAGTGGTCAGGGTGTCAGCATCAGGATTGTAAGATTGTGGTTTCGATTCCTGGACCGGGCGACGCATTGTGTTCTTGAGCAAAACACTTCATTTCACGTTGCTCCAGTTCACTCAGCTAGCAAAAATGAGTAATGCTGCGATGGACTGGTGTCCTGTCCAGCTGGGAAACCCATATGCCATAGAAACCAGGAAACCGGACCCATGAACCTGGCTAGGCTTTAAAAAGGGCACATTTATAATTTTTTAAATAAAATTTTAGTGTAGACAAGTTCTACTTATAAAAAAATATTTAGGTAGCAGTCTTGGAGTCATAATATTCTCTTATTCTCTTATTTGTTTCAGTCATTTGACTGCAGCCATGCTGGAGCACTGCATCTAGTCGAGTAAATCAACCCCAGGGCTTATTCTGTGTAAGCCTAGTACTTATTCTATCAGTCTATTTTGCCAAACCACTAAGTTACGGGGACATAAACAGACCAACATCGGTTGTCAAGCGATGGTGGGGGGGACAAGCACAGACACACAAATATATACATATATATATATATGTGTATGTGTTTATATATATATGTGTGTATGTATGTGTGTGTACGACAGGCTTCTTTCAGTTTCCGTCTACCAAATCCACTCACAAGGCTTTGGTCAGCCCAAAGCTATAGTAGAAGACATTTGCCCAAGTGTTACACAGTGAGATTGAACCCAGAGCCATGTGGTTGGTAAGCAAGCTACTTACCACAAAGCCACTCCTACACCTATGTAATATACATATATTGGTGCTGGTGCCATATGAGATAACACCTGTGATGGTGTCACGTACAAAGCACCCATTCTGGTACCATGTAAAAAGCACTCAGTATATTCTGAAAAGTGGTTGGCATCAGGAAGGGAAACCAGTCGTAGAGACCATGCCAAAACAGACGAATTGGAGCCTGTTGCAGCTCTCCAGCTTGCCAACTCCTGTCAATCCATCCAACCCATGCTAGCATAAAAAAACAGATGTTAAATGATGATGTTGTGTGCTCTTTCTAATGCCAACAACTTTACAGAGTGTACTGGGTGCTTTTTATGTGGCACCAGCATCAGTGCCTTTTACATGGCACCATCACCAAGGCAGGACACTCAGAATGGTCCTGATATACTACACCTTCAAATAAGGATGTGATAGTTACAGTTGGAATATTTTTTTATTGTGGAGCTGCTGAATCATGTCTCTTATGGAGCATCTAAACAACTGCTGCTGATGAATGGACATAATTTGCAGCATAATGGCACACTCTGCATCTGTAATTTTTACAGGATATTTTTTACTAATTTTCTGTGAAAAAGTCAAAACTAGGGTGTTTTTTGAGTGCAATGCTTTCTATTGTACATAATCAAGTCATAGGATGAAAAGGTAGAATTCGAAGGTATCTCCTTGTAACACGCCTGTAGTAATCTGAAAAAAGATAGTGTTCTGATATAACATCATTCAAAGTTTCTCCAGGAATGCCATAAGCTAGCAATAACTGTTTCATTTCCCCTTTGTAGATCAAAGTGAAGGTTTTTATGAAATTTATGAAAAGCAGAACAGCTGGTATATACTTCTCTTTCATTTTCAGTGATTTGCCTGATTGTAAATATTTCAGTTATTGATCTATCTGGACAAAGGCTGCTCTGCTTCTTGTGATGGTCAGTATTTTCTCAAGCTTGATCCTGATTCTTTTCATGGTATCAAGTTGTAGATTTTAGCCGTAATTGTTATAAGTGTAATGCCACAGTAGTTCTTCATAAAATCTAAGTCTTCTTTCTTGGATGCTGATACTATACAACCTAGCTACCTATTTCCTCAGGAAGCACATTGTTTTCTCCTCCCAGTCTCCAGACTTCTGCAAGCATGCCATCCAGATCACAAGCTTTACCATCTTGAAGTCATTTGAAGGCATCTTGCACTCCATCAATGATAAAAGAATCCTTCTTTATGTCAAGTTCTTCAGTTAAGACAGGATCAATATTGCCCTCAGCAATTTCTGTGGGTTTACTAAGATCTTCATAGTAATTCCTCCATAATTAAACCCTTTCTACTTGAATTAGATCTTTCAGTCAGGAAATATTTGACTTCCTTCTTTCACTTATTTCATTTCCTATTTTCCATGCAACTGCTGATTTCTTGCTGCCAGCTGCATTTCTGATTTCATCAATCTTTCCTTGCAGATAATCAACTTGATCTTTTTCAGGGAGAATATTCCTCTTCTATAGCTTTCACTATATTCAGTGGTTGGTGCTGAATCTTTAAATAATGTGGCTAATTTTGACTCTCACAAACTTGAGTTGTTTCCAATGGCCTTCATTATTTTACCTCTGGGTTTACAAAGAATGATACTGCTTGCTCACTGACTAATTTTATGTCGTTCAATGTGTTGTTTGGTGAGTTTGTATTATTTTCCTCTTGAAAGAGCAAATCTGTTCTGAAATTAGATGATGTCTTGATATATATATGTAGGCACATTACCCCACTTGACAGCAGGTAAACAAGTATTTCATAAATATATTATATTGATATTTAATATTTATGTAAGTAATAATGGACTAATTAATTAATTTATTTTTCATTATATGTCTATATATTTATTGATAGAGTAAATTTTAGATTTTAATTACTATATTTGTTGATAATAATTTAGTTATTATTTTTAAATATTTTATAATTATTAGATGTGAACTTAAATCTAAAAATATGAATAGTGATTATTTTGTTAAATAATTTGGTAATTAAATATTGGACTATAACTGAGTTAAGGATATTCGTGAGTTTATTATGTTTTTTTAAAGCCATATTATATCTTCATAGATAAATACATATTTCTATATATTTTTTTACCTTAAAAATAAATATTTAACATAATAAATGGGTTGTATGACATAATCCTAATGTTTTAAGTGTCTAATTTAGATAATGGAGTTTTTTTATAAGAAAATTTATTATTTTATTTATTTCTTAAAAAATATTGTTTAACTCTATTTGCATATTTATTTAACTATTATCATTAACCTGAAGATTGACAATAATTTTAGTTCAAATTTATTTCAATTGAATTTAAACTTAATTGTAATTCGAATTTAATTATAGCCATGAAACATACGTAGTGTTTTTACTTATTATATTATATTTATCATTCTTTTTATACTTTTTGGAAAAAAAAATTTAATTTTTTATATATAAATTTCATATATATATATTATATTAATTATATTTATATTATTTGTTATTATGTATTGGTTTATGTCTATCACTGTTTGAGTTGCCTAATAGTGGTTTTATCTCTAATTCATATTTATATTGTGAAATTTGATTTAATCCTAAATCTAATTTTTCCCTGTAAGTTTGGAGCCATACTCCCTAATATTATTATTATATTATATATATATATATACATACATACATATATATATATATATATAGGCAGATGTAAAGAATGTGGACTGCACCCCCTTTCGGTTTTTTTGTTTTGTTTTTGTTTTTTCATTGAATTCTCCATTTTTGAGTACGGAGATTCTGATTCTGCAAAAAAAAAAATTTTTTTAATTTTAATTCAAATTTAGTGTTTTCTTGAAACAATAAATTTCTATAGAGATTAAGATTTAAATTCCACTGTATGAAAAGATTCCGTTCTTAAAGGAATGAAAAATTATCAAGCAACTCAGGCGAACAAGCCATGTAGGTGTACAAGACTAACTGGTATCTCTTGTCAAGAGTATAAGTAACAGTCAGATCGCAGATATTTGTTGTGCACTCTGCTGTTGTTATTTGATTGCTGTTATTCTGTGTATCTATGTGTAAAGATCAGTTGTGTTTTGTAGGGTTGCTTTATTTTTACACTTAACTTAGAAATGGAGAAAGACATAGTGCTAGATATAAAAAAAAAAAGCCATTTGGGGCTAGAAATATTGTAGAAAAATGGGAAATTCTTCAAGCAGGCATGTGTCTTATGTGAAATCTGTGATAAGCTTGAGTGATACTGATGACCTGGTGTCACCTCTGATATATATATATATATACACACTTTTACTTGCTTCAGTCATTTGACTGTGGCCATTCTGGAGCACCACATTTAGTTGGGCAAATCGACCCCAGGACTTATTCTTTGTAAGCATAGTACTTATTCTATCGGTCTCTTTTGCCAAACCACTAAGTTACAGGGATGTAAACACACCACCATCGGTTGTCAAGCCATGTTGGGGGGACAAACACAAACACACACACATATGTATATATATATCTATATATATACGTACGATAGGCTGCTTTCAGTTTCTGTCTACCAAATCCACTCACAAGGCTTTAGTCGGCCTGAGGCTATAACAGAAGATACTTGCCCAAGGTGCCACACAGTGGGATTGAACCCAGAACCATGGGGTTGGTAAGCAAGCTACTTACCACACAGCCACTCCAGCACCTATATATATATATATATGTGTGTGTGTGTGTGTATTGTTTGTTTGTGAGTGCATGTGTGTGTAAATGTGTTTATACTGTGTACACTATATTTGATTACTGGATTTAATAAACAGAAGAATTGATCGAATGTAATGTTTGTTTTTTTAATCAATAGTAGATATAAGTTTATGTGTTAATTGATATTTGTGGTTTGCTGATAAGTTCCAATGGAGATAAAAAGATACTTATAGTTTTGTGGCAGTGTTGATCTGCACTTGTGTAGTTCACGTGAGAAACTTAGAACAATATCAATATATTCCAGTAATAATGTTGATAAGTTCTAGTGGTTCTATCTGTATGATCTTGTTATGATGTTAAGCTCTTGTGCGTTGTTATCATGGAAAATTCAGAAAACCTTCTAGTTCTACTTACATCAGTACTACCTAAAGAAGTTCTCCTTCTCCATCTTTCCCCTCCCCCCATGAATCTGAGATTTGATATCATGATTTACATTATATACGGTGAATGTTGTGGCAATATTTTGATTAATCCTCTCTACATTTTTCTACTTGGAACTACTTTACTAATATGGTAGATGATCTGTTTCAAGACTTCCTCAAAAGAGTTTTGTTTATGTAAGAACACATTATATATCTCTATTAGCATTTTATTAAGATGCTCATAAAGGCAGTAGACTGATAGAATCAGAGGTTAATGTCATCAAACTCAGTATGTGACTCATGTTTAATTTTTTGAATCTGTAAGAATGAAAGACAAATTAATAACTGTCTTAAGAAAGCATCTTGTATAGATGTACACACAAGGATTAGTAGCAGATGAATATCGCAGTATTGTGATTTTTTTACAGTATATTCACATTAAATAAGACATACAGATCACTATTCTGAACAAAGACTGCATCTATCACCAATAACAATTTTTTACCTATACATCTGTATGAGGAGTCTCCTCATGACAAATGTCACAGTATTATAGCTTTCACATTAAGCAAGACACACAGCTTACTAGTTTTAATAAGTTGTACTTCCATCACTAATAATGAATTGTTATCCAGCACAATTGTAAAATTATGTATAGATAAATATATTAGTCAATCGAATTATTCCAACATAGTTTGATTTTCACATTTTATTTTTGTATCTCAATGTTTTGACAAGTACTTTCATGTTTATAACAATCTTCAGGTAAATGTAGACGTAGTATTATCAAACTAGAAGGCACTTCTGTATCTGAAGTGGAGATAATCTATAAATTATATGTTATTTTCAATATTACAGTAGTTTTTGAGCAAATATTTTTAAATGAAATTAAATTTCATATTGAATTAATATTATTGCCCCTTCACAACAGTTTCAAATTGTTTGGTAAAATTGCTTTCTTTTATTCTTCTTGTGTTATAACTTTCATATTTTATCACAATCTTTAGGCAATTGATTGCAAAGCAACAGCACCTATCAAGCTGGTGTTGCTGAATAGTTATATGGAGACAATCTAAAAATAATCAATATAACAGTTTTAGAGTAAAATTAAATTCATACACATATCAATATTAACAGTATTATTCACATTATTGTTCATTGAGAATGGGTTTGAACCTCTTAATAAAATTCTTTTTCTTTACTCTTCTAACTTCACTTGACTCATAAAATTTGCAAAATGGAAATATTTGAAGCATTTTATTGTGCAAGTTTCTAAATGATTACTTAATGGGATCTGAAAGACCCCATTAGGATTCCTAATTTGTTGCCGGTATACGTGTGCGCATTTCAATAATGAATTCCCTGACCAATATATTGTTGTTCATAATTTATGGATTTGATGCAGTAGATCAGATTTTTGCTTTTACAGTTGATGTTTACATTTGGAAATATTTTTCTTTCGAGTTGATATACTGAACTGTACACATGAACTGAAATGTACCACAATGGTTGTCTTTGCATTTGGATACAATGAGTCTTTTAGCATTGCTGTTTAAGTCAAACTTTACCTCTGTCAACAACTGCTTCAAGGTTTTTGATTGCCTTTTACTTAGGACAAATATTTGATCTCTAATTAAATGTTCTTTAGTTTGCTACTTTGTCTGATGAGAGATAAGTTTGATTTGACTATATTAGAAATATTTTGATGATATAGGTTGTGTATCACTACAAAAGGTGTGATATTCTGGTCTTGTATTGTTCTTTCTTGGGCTAGGCATTTGTTTTACATGTTGTATACTATTTACTATAAGTAGAGGTGGATATCTTGAATAGAAATCCCTTGAGTTCTGTGTATCATTTGTCAACAGTAGTACAAATTTTCCTAGCTAGACAGTATGGGATGGGATGTTACTCTTTATGTGTGCTGGATGGTATTATTTGAATTTCATGTACTGTGTATCTGTGTCTTTATAATATATATATCCATTATAAGATGGTGAGCTGGTAGAAATGTTAGCATGCCAGGCGAAATGCTTAGTGGTATTTCGTCTGTCTTTATGTTCTGAGTTCAAATTCCGCTGAGATTGACTTTGCCTTTCATCCTTTTGGGGCCAATAAATTAAGTACCAGTTGTGAACTGGAGTCGATCTAATCCCCAAAACTTTCAGGCTTTGTACCTAGAATAGAAAAGCATATATATCCATTATGAAATTGGTATTATTAAATACCACCATATCTAGAAATGGTAATTTTGTATTCTTTTACTTGTTTCGGTCATTTGACTGTGGCCATGCTGGAGCACCGCCTTAAGTCGAGCAAATCGCCCCCAGGACTTATTCTTTGTAAGCCTAGTTCTTATTCTATCGGTCTCTTTTGCTGAACCGCTAAGTTACAGGGACATAAACACACCGGCATCGGTTGTCAAGCGATGTTCGGGTGACAAACACAGACATACAAACATATACACACACATACATATATATATACATACATATATACGACAGTCTTCTTTCAGTTTCCATCTACCAAATCCACTCACAAAGCTTTGGTCAGCCCGAGGCTATAGCAGAAGACACTTGCCCAAGGTGCCATGCAGTGGGACTGAACCTGGAAGCATGTGGTTCGTAAGCAAGCTACTTACCACACAGCCACCTTTTTCTAAATTTCAGAGTTGAATGTTCAGAAGGACACTGAATTCTAAATTTTCTCCAAATCTGAAACAACTAAGATATCTTTTTGTCTATATACCTTTTAAAAATCAATGCTATATTTTTTTTTATCTCTCCATGTCTTATTTTTACAGCTGTTTTGAATGATCAATGACTAGATAATATAACAATGCACATTATGCAAACAGGTGCAATACAGAGGTGCTATTGTAGGTACACATAAAAGCAAAGTCTCAGTATAGATTTTGTTTGCTCAGTGCAGAAAAGTTACAGCATTTTCTTCAGAAGATGAAGGGCAAGTTGTTTTATTTATTCTGATGAAGTTGGCATTTAAGAGTCTGATCACTCCAAATATTATTTAGGAACCATCTACACCACACTCAAACACACATTATGTCACCCATTGTTCACACACACACACACACACACATATATATATATATGAAAGCAAAATATTGAAATAAAGTTATAATCTTAAGTAAACTACAATGGGTTAAGTAGGATTTTAAAAAGTAAACTTGTGTTTGGTTTAAGAAAATATCAATTTGAATTTTTTGTTGACATTTGTTCTAAAGAAAGCCAATACCAGATATAATAGTGAAGATGACTGACAGAATAGTTGTAATTTATATTTGATCAGCTTCTATTTAGCTTAGATGTGTGGTAGTGGGAAATAAAAAAAAATACACCTCCCCCAGCACTTCCAATCCCTTATAAGAAATCAGATTTGAATGAAAGATCTTAGCATTTCTAATATTATGTAGTTTGATTAAGGTGACAAGCTGGCAGAATTGTTAGCACACCAGGTAAAATGCTTAGAGGCATTTCATCTGTATTTATGTTCTGAGTTCACAACGTCGTCGGCTTAACACTGCTCTTGAAATTGCTAGCCTTGTGCCAAAATTTGAAACCAATATAATGTAGTTTGATTGACCCTTTCGTTACTGTAGATTGAGCCTGGTGCAGCCTTCTGGCCCAACAGCCCTCAGTCAAACTGTCTAACCTATGCCAGCATGGAAAGTGAACATTAAACAACGATGATGATGAGGAGGAGGATAACAAAGAACTTAGTTATCATTAAGCTTATATTAGGAACATAAATTGTGACTAAGGTTTGGTGGAAGATTTTAATTAAAAACTTATGAAAACAAGACGTGTGTACTACAGAGCCAGAACCAGTTTGGTATCAAAAATGATCAACAGACTGACTATAACTAATGGTTGTTAAATTGTTTAAACAGTTGGGCAATTTTCCTACATAATTCATTAACCCTTTCGTTACCAACCCAGCTGAAACCGGCTCTGGCTCTGGGTACAAATGTCTTATTTTCATAAGTTTTGAATAAAAATCTTCCACCAAACCTTAGTCATAATTTATGTTCCTAATAATAGCTGAATGATAACTAAATTATTTTAATAAATTCTTTGTTATATTTAAAGCAATTGAAAGAAACACAGAGCATCTCAAAATAAATACAGTAACGAAAGGGTTAAAGAGAAAACATGAAAAAAAGATTGGAAAAAGTGATGTCAAATAATGAATAATTATTTAGAGCTCAATATATTTTACTAAAGTGAAACTAGTTTCAGACATGTATATTTATATGTGTTGTTTTATCTTGAGACTGTAAGATTGTTGTAAATAAATGGCATCTATTTACAATATGCTGTAAAAACATGTCTAGCCATGGGGAAATATTAACTTGCTTGAAAACAGGAATGAGTTGGCAACAGAAAGGGCATCTGTCCATAGATAATTTGCCTCAATAAACTCCATCTGATCCATGCAAACATGGAAAAAATGAATGCTAAACAATAATGTTCACACATTATGGAGTTTTCAAATTGAACAATTTGAAAACTCCACCAGAATGGACGAAAGCGCTAATATATGATATAAGTTATATGATGTATAAAAACATGTAATATACAAATAAATATCTGTAAATATAAAACCATCCAAATTTCTGAGCACCTCATTTCTTCTAATATAAAATACCTGTACGTCATCTCCAAACTTTCTAATATATATATATATATATATATATAAATACACACACACACATCTATTAATACAAAGTTATGTCCCTATCTACTTTTTGTGTTAGAGTAATATAGAAGTGGTAGTAGCAGACTAAGATACAAAGAGAGTGAGGGAGAAAAACAGAAACAACAGAAATATTGGGTTCAGTAAAGAGAGAGAAAACATGAGAAAAGGAGATATGGAAAACGTAATGCAAAGTATTGTGTGTTTGAGTCTGAATGGAAGTTGAAGTAAAGATACGAGAGAAAGAGTAGTTGAGAGACTGAAGTGATGTGTAAATTTAAAGATAGAAAAAGAGAGAAGGAAGCATATACAAACAGCATATTTTGTAATGTCGGTGCACCTTCAGTTATTTCATACCCTCCTCTCACTGCAGTTTTTGATTTAATTTTTCAGTGCATCTAAATTATCATATAATTAGTTTGTAACATGAATGGAAAACATTCTTAAGATTTTCTGCGCATATTTAGGCACAGGAGTAGCTGTGTGGTAAGTAGCTTGCTAACTAACCACATGGTTCCGGGTTCAGTCCCACTGCGTGGCATCTTGGGCAAGTGTCTTCTGCTATAGCCCCGGGCCGACCAATGCCTTGTGAGTGGATTTGGTAGACGGAAACTGAAAGAAGCCTGTCGTATATATGTATATATATATAAGCGTGTGTGTATATGTTTGTGTGTCTGTGTTTGTCCCCCTAGCGTTGCTTGACAACCGATGCTGGTGTGTTTAGCGGCTTGGCAAAAGAGACCGATAGAATAAGTACTGGGCTTACAAAGAATAAGTCCCGGTGTCGATTTGCATGGCCGCAGTCAAATGACTGAAACAAGTAAAAGAGTAAAAGAGTATATTTATGTAAACATCATCATTTAGCATCTATTTTCCATGCTGGCATGGGTAGGACAGTTTGAGCAGATTTGGTAAGCCGGAAAGCTGTACGAGGCTCCACTTTAATTTTGACTTGGTTTCTACAGCTGGATGCCCTTCCTAATGCCAACCACTTCAAGAGTGTAGTGAGTGCCTTTTATACATCACCAACACTGCCCATGACTGCAGTTTCATTTAGTCTGACAAGTCTTTTCACACACAGAAAACCATCAAAGGTCTTGATCTTAGGTTAATCATAAGGTACTTGTGTCAAGTATGTTTGTAAATATCAAAAGGTAATTGTTAAATTACAATAACTCACAAAAGCCATGTAAATGTAAACTAAGGAAATAAAATAGGAGAAAGAGGATGAGTATGATGTCAGCAGCAAGGTCAGAAATGTATGTGCATTTGCTCAGATGGCCAAGGAGGAGATTATACGAACTACAAGTCTAATGTAAGAGACAGGGTTATTTTAGGGTGAAATCAAGACAAGAGAGAGACTGGCAGTAGTGGATTTAGATAGACATAAGGGTGGATGAGGAAATAAAATGAGTAGTAACACCAAGCAAGGAGTGATGTTTGCTGGTAAAGAAGAGTAAGTTAGAGTGTATTGAAATGGTCCAATGTAGTCACTTATACACTGGCCCAGTGAAATGAAGAGAGTGATTTTATGCAGTAAAAAAATGAAGACAGTGATTTATGAACCCAGTGAGAGAGAGTGATGAGGATGATGCAGTCAGCACAGATGGTGAGGAGATGATATGAGTGATGGAGTGAAAAGAGGTAAGCAAGTAATAGGGTGATGAGGTGATGGTCAAATATGCAAAGAGAGGGAGCAGCAAGATGTAGGATCAGCATTGTAGAAAATATCTCAGCCTCTATATACTGTCAAAGTACATTGTGCTGTGGTTTGTTGTTCAGGTATTGCCAGTCATATATCCATATTGAGCAGCATTGTATATCACAAACACATATATAAACCTTAATATTCCCTTCACTGAAGCTGTAACTATAATAATAATAAATTTTTTTTTTTTTCAATCTGAAAAGAAAGACATAGAATAGATATGACCATGATTTTGTGTAAAGGAATATTTCAATAACACAATTGTGAACTTCTGGACCAAATGTTACAAAATAAATATTACCATATGTGGCATGCTGATTGTCAAACATTATAATCTGTTCATTGAATTCAAATAAATCTTAACATTCATTGGTTTAAGAACCAAAGGGAAGTCTGAAAGGGAGAAAATATATTTTCTTACATTATTTACATTCGACAGATATTTGTCATCTTGTTTATTGTTAACACAATGTTTCAGCTGATATACCCTCCAGCCTTCTTCAGGTGTCTTGGGGAAATTTCAAACCTTGGTTCTCATTCCTAAGGTATTTTTTGATATATATATATATATCACTGCTTGGAATCGAACTCAGAATCTTGGGGTTAGTAGCCCGTGCTCTTAACTATTACGCAATATGCCTACGGGCAATTATGGAGTGAATTTTAGGGCTTATAAATCTAATATTTTTCTATCCTTCCGTAATACCAGTTCCCATTTGCTGCTCATATCTGCATTCATCTGCTTAGGAAGTTGTTGTGTCCTAGCATATGTGCTGCTTCTTTTAGTTTTCGTATTTTCCAGTGGTGTTTTCTGTCTATTATTTTAACTTCAACCCACATGGGGAGGTGGTCTCCATTTTTCCATACATGATCAGTTAGACCCGATTTATCAATATCTCGTGTCACAGCTTTGCGATGTTTGTCTACCCTTATTTTGAGGGGGTAGTGTGTTTCACCTTTGTATAACCTACCACAGCTGCATGGGATGGAGTACACGCAGTCTTTGGTCATATTCTCTTCTATTGGTGGTTTTACTCGAAGGAGATATTTGCGAAGTGTTGTATTACTCCTGAATACTGTCCTGATATCATATGGGTCACATATCTTTTGTATCTTTTTGGAGAGGCCTTTCACATAGGGTAGACAGACTGTGGACAGTTTATTGGCCTCATCCTCTCTCTTCTTCATAATTGGAGTGGACAGTATACTCTCTGGGTAGTTGTTGCTTAACAGATTGTTATTGAGCTTGATCATTTCTTCTTTGTGTGTATCATAATCGCTACTTATATTCTTTGCACGATGTTTTAGGCACTGAGCAATCCCTCTCTTTACACTGTATGGATGGTGGGAATTGAAGATGAGGTATCATCCAGTAAGGGTTGGCTTGCAGTATACGGATGTCCTGAATCCATACTTGGTGCGGGTTATTAATACATCCAGGAATGCCAACTGATTGTCTTTTTCCTTTTCCATTATGAACTGTATGGATGGCTTTGAGTTCACATGAACAGCACTTGGACATCTTCCTGGTGGGACCAGAGTATAAAGGTGTTATCAACATATCTTAGCCATAGTGTTGGTTTTAGTGGTGTTGATCCTAAAGCCAAATTCTCAAAGTATTCCATGTATATATTGACTGTGATAATGGCGACCCATAGCTAAACCTTCCTCTTGTTGATATCACTGTCCATACTGAAGTAGGTAGTTACTACACAAAAGGTTAACATTTCCATCAAGTTTATTGGTATACCAGTGCGTTCTTTTAGATGGGTGTCTGTCACTAGCTTTTTTTTTTTTTTTTTGGTATCACCAATAGTGCTTCACCAGTTGGGACTTTGGTGAACAGGCTTATCACATCTAGACTCACCATCTGGTTGGATTCACTGGGAGTATCCTTGATCAATTCTGTGAAGTGGGTGGAATTCATCAAGTACGATGTTGACTTTCCTGCTAATGGATTGATTATATCCACAAGGAAGCGGCTCAGTGGATGACATGCTGAACCTCTACAGCTCACTATAGGTCTTAATGGAATACCATTCTTGTGAATCTTTGGGAGACCGTACATGTGTGGTAGTTTACTGTGATGTTGAGTCAATTGTCTATACTTCATTGGTGTAAAGTGATCCTTGTTCTTGATCAAGATCTGTGACAACTTCCTCTCTGTTTTCAGAGTCGGTTCTTTCTTTACTTTGCTGTAGCTACCATCACTTATAAGACTTGCCAACTTTTCTGTTCATAGATGTTCGTCTACCCTGAAAATAAGGGTAGACAAACATCGCAAAGTGTGACACAAGAAGATATTAATAAATCGGGTATAGCTGATCATGTATGGAAAAATGGAGACCACCTCCCCCTGTGGGATGAAGTTAAAATAATAGAGAACACCACTGGAAAATATGAAAACTAAAAGAAGCAACACATGCTAGGACACAACAACCTCCTAAGCAGACTGAGTGCAGATATGAACAGCATATGGGAACTGGTATTAAGGAAGAATAAGAGAATATTAGAATTTATAAGCCCTAAAATTCACTCCATAATTGCCCACAAGCATATGGCGTAGTGGTTAAGAGCGCAGCCTATTAACCCCAAGATTCAAAGTTCAATTCCAAGCAGTGACCTAAACAATAATAATAATAACATCAAAAAATACCTTAGGAATGAGAACCCAGGTTTGAAATTTCCCCAAGAGAAAACATTGTGCTAACAACAAACAAGGTGAGGACAAATATCTGTCAAATGTAAATAATGTACATAATTCCTCATCTCTTAAATATAGAACTGTATATATTTTCTTGTTTTGAAAATTAGCCTTAGAGGCTTGAGAGAACTTTTACAAATTTCATTTCCTTACAGACGACAAAACTTTTCATACAAGTCCACATGTGTGAAGTGAGCATTCCTGGTGTATCATATTTAGTTTGAATGGTAAACTTACAGTTGCAATGACTGACAAATAAAGAAATTATAGCTAGATTTATATAATAGAATGGTTGATACTTGAAATAATGCAGAATTGAATAATTTCAACTAAACTGGAGAGAATGAAAGAAAGAACACTTAAAACATCATCAGGCATATGAACAGCAAACATATAAAATGCTGTAATTTCACATTTTATTCTCTGACAGAAATTTATGGCTTTACGTACGGAGATTTAGAAGATGATAATAAACCTTCAACAATAGGCAAATGAGTAGAGTGAGGGAAATGATTTTTTTTTTATTTTGTGACAATCTTTCAGAACAAACTAAAACAGTCAGTAGTTTAGATGATTTTATACTTTCATTGTAAGTTTTATTCAATTTTATTCAATGAAAATAAATACACTACAGTTAAAAAAAAAAAAACAAAAAAAAAACTAATATACCTCTGCTATCCCAAAGTAAATATTGAGAGAAAAAAAAATCATTACCAAATACAGTAAAAAGAATTTTTTTTTAAATGTCTTGGCAGATCTGAGGGAAGGAAATTACCTGCCTAGTATGTAGCATTTGGATAACAATTGGTAGACAGAGTATTATAGTCACAGGAAAAATTCTAGCATAGAGTCATGACTAGAAAATTCTTTCATGTAAGGGAAATGAATTACTTCATTATCTCTGTTTTTGTGTAATATAAAGGACAGTTTGCTTTGTTTCAGTACAGGTGAAAAAATAATTTCAGAACTTTCTGAGGTTTCCTTCATGAAATTTATGAAGTCTTCAATTGTTAAAGATTATATTATGCATGAAAAGATAGCTGGCCAGAACCAACATGGGTATATATCTAGCTTCACTGTAAATTTTGGCAAGAGCAACAACAGTGCAAGAAGTCAATTGATATAAGGCACTGGCAGCAATTGGAGGGAGAGGTGTCAGTTTTGTGAGTCAACTCAATAAGGACTCTTTGTGTCATTTCCACAACTGACATGTTGGTAAGTGGTCAATGTGGTCTGTTCTATGTGGCCAAAATAGCTGTAGTTAGCGGTCAACCTGCAATAAAAGAATAAAATATTTCAGCAAGGGGAATATGTAATACAATATGGTAATGATAGACAAAGGGTTTATGGAATCTGTTTACTAATAACAAAAGGCAATACAGTATAATTAGAGAATTCACAAGTTATTTCTAAAATTTAGACATTAAATCTTTACTTACTCAAACTGCATAAACATGTCATGGACCCATCGTCTTGGATCATTGCAAAATTTCCTGTAATTAGAAACAGAATAATATTTTTAACAGACAACAGAAAAAATATTGTTAAAATCGTTTTTAATCTAACTCAGGCTTTGCTATATCCACATTGTAAATGCAAGAGAGAGAATTACGGAATTAGAAGTGGTTGCAAGAAGCCATGAAGAAATGGTTCTTTGAACACATAAGCAAGAATTTCTTGAAGAGGGATCTCAGGATGTTGAGCTTCTCAGTGGGGATAGCAAAAAATACAGAGAAATTGTGATATAAAGTATGGCCGATCTAACAAATACACCCAGCATGGAAAAAGAGATGACAGGGAATTATTAATTAAGAGTTGACCATTCAATGTTTCCCCATTCAGAATGGATCATTCCCCAGGTTGTTGCTTAATAATTTTTCATGCTAGATCTTGATTGCTTGAAAGAAAATCAATTTTTAACAGAAATACATTCCACACAATTTGCATAAATTTCATGAAAAAAAAATACTATATTTATTTATATATATCATCATCATTGTTTAACGTCAGTTTTCCATGCTGGCATGGGTTCGGCGGTTCAAATTGGGTCTGGGAAGCCAGGAGGATGCACCCGGCCCCAATCTGATCTTGCAGTGTTTCTACAGCTGGACGCTAGTTATATCACGTGATCATGTGACTGACCAGACCATCAGATGTTGCTACACATCGCTGGTCACAATGCGTTCGCTGGCTAAGCGAGCATGCCAACTTTCGTATTGCATTACTATTATATATATATATATATATATATATATACACATACACACACATACTAGTCTATATTATTGCAAACACGACAACTAGGACTTCTTACAAGATAACCTGCTGAGAGCCACTGTCAAGAAGGTCTGCAATGAATCTGGTTTCAGAGCAGCTATACAAGTGAGTCAGACATATGGCTGAATCAAGGCTCCAGCCAGAGAGAAGTTGATATAGTGATGGAATTGCATAGGAGACAGAGCCATAAAAATTAAGAGAAAGGTTTGGAAAGTTTGGAAGGAAGATTGAAGCAAAGAGTGCTGTATAGCAGCCAGAAAGGAAGGCAGGTGTTAGTTATACATGGCTAAAGAAGAAACATAAATTTACACATTTTGCAATACAAGGATGAGAGGCACGAGGCATTCCAGATTGCAAGACAATGTATCAGAGAAAACTATTATGTTATTTAGGATGAAATGTATCCAGAATGATAGAGGCACAGTTACCCTTACTGCTGATCACCAGGAAAATGGAGGTGCTATTATAAGAGGTGTTGAATGAAGAGAATGCATGAAATAGAGAGGGTCTACTTCATGCAGACTCAAAAAAAAAGGGAGGGACTAGCAAATGAAGTTGACAGTGCAATTAAAGATATTAAGGTAGGGAAAGTTGGTGATCCATTAGGGTCAGTCACTCTGATGCCCAAAATATCTGGCACAGTAGGATACATACTAGTCATCCAAATAGTTCAACAAGTCATAGAAGAAGGTGTCATACTCAATGACTGGCATAGCAGTGTCATTGTAAGCTGCTACAAGGGCAAAGAAGATGCATTAGAAAACAAATTACAGAAGCATAAAATTGTTAGACCAGCGTATGAAGGTCATAGAAAGAGTTACAGCACAATTAATTAAGAACAGAATAAGCCTTGATGGGACATGTTCCCTTTTATGCCATTTTCCTAGTAAAGCAACTACAAGAGAAGTACTTAGCTAAGAGTAAGCTACTATACCTAGCATTCATTAACTGAAAGAAAGCCTCCACCTAAGTGCCATACTCAGTAATCTGGTGGTCACTGAAGAAACCTGGTGTCGATGAATGGCTAGTGAGGGCTACACAAGCTAAGATAGTAAGCTACTGCTCCAGAAAGTTTCAGTCATAGATTCACATGCCAGACACAATCAAAAGCTTTGTTGACATCAAAGACATTACTTTTGCCAAAAAGTTTACAGATAAGTGACATTGGAAAGTAGGTCTGACCCTAGAGTAACTATATAAATGGTTGTTAGAGAGACAGATGTCAAAGAACATTACACATGTGAATGGGAGTGATGTTATGTGTTACAATTTAAAATCTTGAAGTTTTGGAAATATAAAGGTTTCAACAACCAAGTTAAAACCAAAAAATCAAGAGTTAAATTTAAAGTGGAGGGTTCAAAATCCCATTCAGTGATGTAATCAAATGAAATATTTAAATACATAAATGTATTCTTAAAATAATGTATTGCATTTTGGGAGGATCGTATTGCCAACAGACATATGCACTGGTTCACTACAGTTTCAACTAATTCATCTAATTTTACAAAAACTACTGTAAACTTCTCAATTATTTTAAATTTGAAATCACTTATTAAACCACAGTAATGTAATGAAGACCATAACATATTAGTTAACAATAAAGTTCAAAAATTCAAGCAATCTTTATATCCTACAAAATGTGGAAGTATTATTAGAGCATTGAATACTGCAGTATTTACCTTCAGAGGCACTCTCGTACAGATGTATGGTGCTTAGAGCACAGATATAAAGCAGATGAGAATTTTGCACCGTACATCAATGAGAGGATCTCTCAATGCAAATACCACAGTATATCCCATTTAGTAGGATATAAAGATTGCCTTTTGGTATTTGCTTCCATCACTAATACTTAGTTTTTAATAAGCTTGTTAACTATTTGCGGCATCGGTAAATGAAAAGTCACTGACATTCTTTATATGATTGGCAGTGAGATTTGGCTACTGTGCAGGACTGGTTGTTTGCCACTGAAGAAGCACAGTATGCTGAAATCACATGATCTAGCAGTTCCAGTAACCAGGTGGTTTTTGTTTACTACAATGCATGTATGTGTTCTTATCACTGTACATCTCAAGGCAAATATATAGCAGGATATAAAGATTGCCTTTTTGTTTTAATACTGCTTCATTTTGCTAATGCTGGTTTGTTAAAAGCTTAAGTGAACTACAACCAATGGGTTTGTTGAAAATATGACCATCCCAAAGATACAAACAATATCAATTTCAATAGTTTTCCAGCAGAATTTTTGCAAAAAAATTAAAAAATGAAATGTCTGGCATAAAATATTATACATGTACATGCATACGTATACACACCTGCACAGACCTGCACACATACACACACCTGCACACGTACACACACTTGCACATGTACACACACCTGCACACGTACACACACCTGCACACATACACACCTGCACATCTATAGATATATAAATATGTGTGTCTGTACCCTTCTTTATTTCTTCTGATTCTTGGTTTATAATTAATATATAGATAGCATGTCTATCTTTCCAGTATTTCATAAGTAAATACCTTGGGCAGTCTTTATAGAAACCATTTAATAAGTAATTAAGTACATGAATGAGTATTAAACTGATTCTATGTAATCTTTCCTTTTTAATGTTAATAATTGATATATACACATTTTTTTTTACCTATTTTGGTTAAATCATTTTTGATAATCTTAAATTTTATTTTATACAACATAACAATATTGTTTATAAACAATTACCCATAGTACCCCAGGTTAAAATTTCCTTTGTATTAACATCCTAGGTTTTATTGACATCTTGCCTCTTTAACTGGTAACATTATGATTTAGTCTTCCCCTACTCAGCCACCTTTTACAGACAGTTACTCTATATCCAATTTACTACTCCTAATGTCTTCTTCCCTCCCTAGAGAAAGGGGATTCATATGACAATATTTATGACCATATCTAGCCATGAGCTGTCAACTCACTCTTGCCTTTCATTCTAAACAGACAGTCCTCTAGTTTTAGATTTAGTAGTTGATAAAAAGACAAATAAATTAGAAATGAACCACAATCTTTTACAAGCTACAATCCCAGTGGGCTTCATGCAATTCCTGAAAGTGTAGTCTATTCTTAGATACAATAGCAAAAATATGAATTTCTTCCTTCTTGCTCTGCTAAAGTATTTGAGAAAAATTATATTGTGTCCAACTGGTTAAAATTCTATTTATTTATGCAACTGATGATAGCACCGCATTTAAATTGATGTAATGATTGCATTGTTCAATTAAATGGAGCTGTTTGAAACAGTCATGCTCCATCACTTCTTGATATCGTGTTGCTTATTTTGATTTTATACATATACACACATGCATGCACATACATATGCACGCACGCACACATACATACGCACACACACATACCCCCACACACACACATCGATTTTTCACTTTTTTTAAGAAATTTTTTGGCAAAATACAGAAAAATATGGAGATTATGATTCTGTAAAAAAAAAGAAAAAAAAAAGAAATTTTGTATGATTTCAATTCAAAAGCAAAATAAATAAACACCCCTCCCCTCCTACTAAAATAGCAGATGTAAAAAGTTGACATGCCAGAAACAGCAGCTAAACGATGAATCAAGGTTTCAAAATTTAATTTCCCCCACCCCCTTTTCTTTTCTTTGTCAGAAGGGGGAGAGGGGGAAAATTAAAATTTTGGAAACAGAAAGGGGGTGCAGTCCATGTCCTTTACCTCCATCCACGCATACATATTTACAGAGAACAAAAGACAAAGACAGCTGTAGGAACAAGAAGCAGGTGTAAAAGTCTTTTACGTTCCAAGCCTACGCTCTTCGACAGAAAGGATTAAGAGGGAAAAAAAGAGATTGAAACAGAAACAAACAGAGAGAGAAAATATTTTTTTGTAGGGATTAACAGTTCAACATGATGAAATAGTTAGAAGAAAGAGGCTGAATGGAAGGGAGATAATGATGATAACCCAGTGGAACGAATTTGTTCTTGCATGTGCATGTGAGAATGGTGTAAGTGTGTATGTATGTTTCAGCTTGCCCACATACAGAGGCAATGCGACAAGCTAGCCTATACAGTATCTAGTTCCCATCATAAACTTATGGTAAACTTCTCACACCTTAATCATCTGTATACAACAAGCTGATGGTCTGCAACTGAGACATCATTATTATTGTTATATAGGCAGTGTCCCGGTAGAGTCAGTAGAATACTGAACAAAATACCTAACTGTATTTGTTCCAGCGCTTCACATTCTGATTTCAACCCCCACCCACTCCAGAGGTCAACTTTGCCTTTCCTCATTTCAAGGTTGACAAGCTAAAGTATCAGTCAAGTACTCCTTTTATCATTTCAGGGTTGATAAAATAAGACACTAGCCAAGAAGTGTTGTCAATGGTATTGGCTTACTCCAACCATTCACAACTACTAGCCTTGTGCTTAAGTCAGAAACTATTAGCATTATTCTAATTATGATTCATTTAATCATTGTTAAAGTTTTTTTCTACAGTTTCTGTATACATATGGTACATATTTAAACAAGGGTAGGGACTCACAGGTGCGTCAATATCAGTATATGCATATGTGAATTGGCACAAGTAAGTTGTGATAACAGATATGAGTATGTATCTACATATTTATTTCTAGATCTAGGTAGTAGAGAAAGATAAGTATGTAAATATTCAATTTTATATGTTATATGTTCATATGTTGCTATATGTGTATGTGTTTAGGAACAGACTGACAATCAAACAGAGACAGAGAGAGAAAAAGAGAAAGGCAGAGATAGACGGACACAGAGATAGACAGACAAGCAGAGTAACAGACTGACAGACAAACGTATATTTAAATGTTTGTGGGTGTGTCTAAATATGTGTATTTGTATATCTGTCTTTGTAACTATCATCACAATTTCTCTCTCACTTTCTTACACTCAGTCTCATTACCAAAGTTTTAAGTAATGGAGAGAACTCTCAATGCTTACAGTATATAAGGTTTGCCCTTCAGTACAGATGCTATAGCAAATGATCCCCTCACCTTTGATGTACCCTCATGTCATTGGTAAATGAGTGGAGGAAAAGTAAGGATGAGACATTCCTTTGCTCTTGTCTCACCAAGGACTTGACAATGTCTCTAATGCTGGTGTCACAAAAAAATATACCCTGAATGCATTATAAAATTGGTTGGCAAATAAGCAAATAAAATGTAGGATTCAGAGGACCATTCTGTCTTGTCTTGCTGAGAACATATTGGTCCCACAGGAAAATGTACCTAGTAACACTGTAAAGTGGTTGATAATAGAAAGGGCATCTGGCCATAGAAACCAAACCAAAATAACACACAACAGCATCAGTCTATGAGGCCAGTGGAATATTTGCAAACAGAAACTGCAGATGCCAGCATGTGTGTGTGTGTGTGTGTGTGTAGAAGAGCGTAAGCTCGAAATGTAAAAGACTTTTTCTATTCCTGAGCGTTATACTAATACATCTGCTTGTTTTGTACACCACCTGTCTTCGTCTTTTGTTTTTTTCGTAAACTCTCCCTATATATATATATATATATATATATATATATATATATATGCATCCATCCATGTTTGTATGTGGAGCCTGGCTCAGCCTTCCAGCATGACAGCCCAGTCAAACCGTCCAACCTATGCCAGCATGGACAACAGACATTAAATGAAGATGATGAAATGTCATCATACATCTGCTTTTCTTGCTGGCATGGGTCAGATGGCTTTTGAAGATCCAAGACAGTTCTTATTGAGAGACACGGCTCTCACAGACAGGTGCCATTATATATCATTTTGGGTTACTTTCTATGGCTGGATGTCCTTTTAATCATCACCCGCTTTACAGATTGTATTAGGTGCGTTTTCTTGTGGCACTAGCATTAGAGGTATGTCTGTTTACAAAGTATTGATTATTACAACACGATGATAGAAGACAGTCGACCAAAGTACCTATAGTGTTGCTGCAAATTGAAGTCAGTAATCAAACAGCCAGATCCTCATTGTTTAACATCTGCCTCCCATGCTAGCATGGGTAGGATGGTTTCATAAGAGCTGGCCAGGCAGAAGCCTGCACCAGACTTCTGTGACTGTTTTGGCAGGATTTTTACAGCTGGATGCCCTTCATAACACCAACCACTCAGCAGAGTGAACTCAGTGCTTTTTACATGGCACAGGCAAAGTCAGTAGTGCTTTTTACATGGCACAAGCATAGGCAAGGTTTTTACAGCTGGATGCCCTTCCAAACACCAACCACTTTACAGTGTGGACTTGGGACTTTTAAGTGGCACCTGCACTGACAGGGTCACCAAATACTTGCAAGAAAAAAAACTTTCAAGAGCGGGAGGAAGCATTGAAGGATGATGAAAGGTTATAGTGAGACAGATAGAGGTGTCTTGCTGTAGAGGAAGTACAAGGCTACCCAGCTGGAGAGAGAGAGATCAAGAATGAAGACAGAAACAGGTGCACTACCACAGAAGAAATACAGTTACCAAACCTGAGGGAAGGGCAGGAGAAGGAGAGAGAAAAAGAGTGGGAGACAGCAGGACAGAGATGGTGGCAAACTCAAAAGGAATGGGGATCAGAATATAATGGAATGGTTGAGTAAAAGAGAGATATAGATGGTGGCAAGTGCCAGAGTATATCCTTGAGGTTTGAATGTAATAATATAAGTGGCAGGATATTGCAAAGGAAGTGCGATTAAAGAGTGTGAGTAAGTGGTGCAAAACCTAGGTATATTTAGAGTCAGGGGGCTACCAGATATCAATGACACAGAGGAAAAAGGCCATGGGGACAGGATCAGGGAGTGAGAGCTAGACAGTGTATGAAGAAGGAAATGTGAGAAAGAGATGAGGAGATGTAAGGGTGATGGAAAAGTTTTGTTACATGTGGGTGGAACACACAGAACAGGGGCTAGCTGGTAGCAATAATACAGTGAGACAGGACATGTGGGTAGAACACACAGATCGAGGGCAAGCAGATAGCAATGATACAGTGGCACAAGGACAAGGGGACAGGATTGGAGAGTGGGAGGTAAGCATAGTGCATAAAGCAGAATTGTTAGGAAGAGATGTAGAGATGCAGTTTGGTTTGTTGTGATAGTGTGTGAGAAGATTTCTTGTTAAGTGTGGGTGGGACACATTAAATTTTTTTTTTAACAACAATTCCAATTCCATGTTGACTGTTTATGCATTAAAAAACTGTATTTAAAAACATAACATTCAGCTGCTACAACTACAAGTCAGATGTAGAGGATTCATTGAACACAGTATGAGGTGACTGTTGTTATTAAACCTAACTCATTGTAAAGCAAATATCACCATGAGAGATATCCAGACTACAGTGGAAAAGGCAAGCCACTGGATTCAGTTAAAAAGGGATGATAAGCAATGGCTAGAAGAATATTGAGCGAAACCTAATCTAGAAAGTGGGGGCTGGCACGCAATGATACCACCAAGAGGAAGGCCCTGAAACAATCCACATTCTCTCCTGATGACCCCATAAACTTGCTAGCATCCGATATGCAAAGCTTTCAATTCTAGAAAGTGGGGGCCGCATTTTGACAAGGTGGGGGCTGGCATGCAATGATACCACCAAGAGGAAGGCCCTGAAACAGTCCACATTCTCTCCTGATGACCCCATAAACTTGCTAGCATCCGATATGCAAAGCTTTCAATTCTAGAAAGTGGGGGCCGCATTTTGACAAGGTGGGGGCTGGCACGCAATGATACCACCAAGCGGAAGGCCCTGAAACAGTCCACATTCTCTCCTGATGACCCCATAAACTTGCTAGCATCCGATATGCAAAGCTTTCAACTGGTAGAACTTGCATCTGCAAGTTGTTTACAAAAAAACAAAAAACAAAAAATCATATTTGTTATGAAAAGTAAGAGTAAACACAAAAAGTAAACAGACTTACACAAGATATTTCTGGTCCCCTGCTAAAGTCAAATTCATTTGAACATGGTACTCCCTGGAAGATAACTGGGGTATTTTTAATTCTGTTTTATTCTCCACTTTACTCAAAATACTCCTGTCATACTGTACAGACATTGTTACTCCTGTCACTGATACTGGGATATAATTCTCATTACTGAAGTTGTATTTATTCTGAAAATAAATCAAAAGAAATAGACAATTAAGAAATGCATGCATATACAGAATAATACACTAGAGTGAGTACAACTATGTTGTGCTATATGCTGTTTTATGAGCAAAGTACCAAACAATACAAGTTGATAAACAACTTACCATTAACCCTTTAGCATTCAGCTTTCTCTGTCAAATGTAGTACTTACTCTTTTACTTGTTTCAGTCACGTGACTGTGGCCATGCTGGAGCATCACCTTTAGTCAAGTAAATCGACCCCAGGACTTATTCTTTGTAAGCCAAGTACTTATTCTATCGGTTTCTTTTGCTGAACCTCTAAGTTACAGAGATGTAAACACACCAATATCGGTTGTCAAGCGATGTTGGGTGGGGGGGACAAACATATACACACACATACATATATACGATGGGCTTCTTTCAGTTTCTGTCTACCAGATCCACTCACAGGGCTTTGGTTGGCCCGAGGCTATAGTAGAAGGCACTTGCCCCAGGTGCCACGCATTGGGACTGAACCCGGAACCATGTGGTTCGTAAACAAGCTACTTACCACACAGTCACTCCAACTTATTGATTTGAATTAGTCATGCATTACTTTGTAGCTGTGAGATTTTAATGTAATTGTTTATTTTTAGAATAATATTGCAGGGTACATGTGAGAGGCTGGATCTGGCCTGTTTGAAGATAAAACAAGAAGATTATTTTGGCCGGATATAGATGGTTTAAATGCTAAAGGGTTAATTCAAACATTTATTTTTGCTGTACAAAGTAAACCAAAATTTAAATAAACTGTTTTTGCAATGAAAATCCTTAAATGAATTTTATTTGACAAGGCACAGGTATGGCTTTGTAGTAAGAAGTTCGCTTCCCAACCACATGGGTCCGGGTTCAGCCTCATTGCATGGCACCTTGGGCAAGTGTCTCCTAGCATAGCCCCAGGCCAACCAAAGCCTTGTGAGTAGATTTGGTAGATAGAAACTGAAAGAAGCCCAGTGTGTGTGAGTGTGCGTCTTAGTGTCTTGTTCGGTTTATTTACATCCCATAACATGGTTCAGTGAGGAGACCAACAGAGTAAGTACCAGGCTTTAAAAATAAGTACTGGTATTGATTTGCACAACTAAAATTCAAGGTAGTGCCCCAGCATGGTCATAGTCCAATGACTGAAACAAGTAAAAGACGACTAAAATAACAACACTTCACATCTAGAGAAATTAAACCCTATGAAGCACAGACATGGCTATGTCCACTTGGCATCCTTGTGGTTCCACATTCAATTGCACTGTGCTGCACCTCTTGTGTGTGTGTGTGTGTATATATATATATATATATATATATATATATAGTTAATCCAAACAAGAAAACACAGAAAAAAAGGAGAAAAAAAAAACAGCAACGCAGGACGTGGAACAATTAAAGTATTATTGACGCTCAGGAAAGAAGGGAAGGAGGGTTTAACGTTTCGAGCGGAGCTCTTCGTCGGAAACAAGGAGAAGGAAAGATCCCAAGAAGGGAAGACAGAGGAAAAAATATTTTAGCTGGTGGTGCTCAAGAGATCACATGTTATATATATATATATATACTCACAAAAAATTTAGCAGAAGATTTAAATACTGATAACAACCAAAAAAGTAGCCGTTTTCTCAAAGCTACTTGTGATATTTATTTTGTAAAAGTATTACAGACACTCCTTTGTTAACTCTTGCCATCAGAAACAAAAACTTACATCCAATGTCACTATCGTCCAATTACAATACAAAAATCAATAAGTATCTCATCTTTCCTAAAAAATTACCCAACTGAAACCATCACATCCCCAAAAAGTGCAAAGAGTGATATGAAACTTTGGTTACTCTGGAGATATTATCAGTGATGTATTCAATATCTAAGTTTCCTTTTTAAGAGCCCAGCATATATATATATATAATATATATATATATATATACATAAGCAGTACATACGACTATGGTACTTGGATTCTATATTCCTACCAACCATAATTTGGAAACATATACATATATGTGTGTGTGGGTGTGGGTGTGTGTGTGTGTGTAACCTCTGAACTGCTGTACAAAGTCAAATTCAAATTGTCTTACACTTACTAATTAGAGAATCTAAAAATGGTTGGCCATGTTATAAAAGGAATTAGATTAATAATAGGTTGGTGTAGCAGTTGTTGATACACAGAGTGTTTTTAACATTTTTTTGTCTTGTTATTTCCAGCAGAAAGTTTGTTGGAACAGGCAGGAGTTTGTTCATATTAGCTAAATGTTGCACAAAAGAGTATTGCTCAGTGTTTAAATGTCATTGTTTTGGTTATAATGACCGAATGTTGGAGAGATGACACTGACATATTGTTGTGTCTACAATATCTACAAGATACAGACATTACTGTTTGATATATTGAATAGATGTTTTCTTTAGTTAATTGTGTAGAGTGAAATAGTGGAAATATTAATCTATTCTGATGATGCCAGAATTTTAATTTGTACAGGTACAATATGCATACAGCTGTTTCAGATGAGATGTGACATTACACTGAATTTGACAATATAAGACTGCAGTTTTATTATGTGAGGTGTCCTACCAAAGTGGATTCTGGTGAAATCTCATTAAAGAAATGATGTAGCCAGTAGGCTCTGCAGTTTATTGATAATTAAACTTGATAAATACTGAACTATCACTTTGGATTGTCTAAAGTACTTTGGATGACAGGATATTGGAGGATAGTTAGATGTTTTACTAATGTTAATGATTAAGTGTACGGAAGGTTTTTTTTTTTTTTTTTGTATTAGAAAATGGTTTAGATACTCATGTAGAGGGTGAGTGGAAGGTTATCAGATCAGAAATTAAACCAAAAATATGACATAAAGGGATGGAGTTTTGTTGAGTAGATCTGCTCAACCTATAAAGAAAAACAAAAATAGAGATACTGTTTAGATTACTTCTAATCTTAGAAGTGTTTTGTTTGGGACTTTTTTTTTTTTTGATAAAAGATATTTTGAATACTGCCTATCCTATTCATGCTATGAAGTACTTGTAACAGTCCAGATTTGTAAAACTGAAGTTGTACATGGTCAACGACCATTCTATTTAAATTATATCAAAAACTATTTGTACTTACCATAAAACTGAGGTAAACATATTGCATAGTGAGATTTATCTGGAGCTGTGAAGGTTCAAGATCAGGTTGATTACTTAAAGCTCGTACGTTTCTGGGAAACAGGAAATACAAAACAAGTCCTGCCACAAAACAGCAGATAATTATAGAAAGAATGACCCACTGAACTCTGGAATAAAAGAAAAACAAATGATAATATTAATTTATAGCTATAATCATCAACATCTGTTAATGGCAAAATACTGAAACATCACAGAACACATTTAATACTTTAACCTGTTAGCATTTAAACCAGTCACATCCAGCCAAAATTTTATATTTGTTTTATGTTCAAACTGACCAGATCCAGACTCTCACACTTACCCTACAATGTTATTCTACATTAAACAATTACCTCATTGAAATCTTAAGGAGATGAGATAATGCATGATTAATTCAAAATAATGTGAATTACTAAGTAATATGTTTGATAAAATAACCTTAATACTAAAGGATTAAGCAAAAGAACCCCTACCTAATTAAACTACTGATTCAAAAGTCAGTTTTAGATTTTATCCTTCATTATACAGGATGCACCAAGTGTTTGTGAACAAACTTTAACAGGTTGTAAACAGAATGACCTAATATTACACAACATGAGCCAAATTTTAACTTCTTTTTCAGATATACTGAAACCAAAATGGTAAATTCCAAATATGACACAATAAGGAAATGAAAAGACATGTTTAGCTTTTGGCTGCAGCTACCAAGCACAGCAACTTGGAGATCACCAGTTTCTTGAACATGACTGGGTCCTTCATGTTCAGGGTCAGAAAAAAATTTGAAGCCTCTAGTATTTGTGGCAAAGAGAAAGGAATATTCTCAACTGTCAGGTTTCCAGGATGCTAAATTCATCTATTAAATCAAGGACATTGAGAACACCCTTCATGGGTCAATGAAGACCAACACTAAGTAGCTCAAAGTGACAGAGTCCACTATCTGACATGTGATGCATAAGGACATCACATACAAGTCCAATGTGATAAGTAGGAAGATGAGTCTATATTTGGTACCTTATTGTGCCTTAGTTATTCTCTAATGTGAAGTAATTTGATAGAAGAGAAGATAAACAGAACCAGTAACAGGTGGCTCTATATGGACTGACCCTATAGACATGTCCACAGTAATACACAAGTTTCTTATCATCTTGCACCATGTCACGGTCTCTTATAGAACCTTAGTGTCAATTCCATTACCTGCATCAAGGTGCTGGACATAGTAGCTAAGGTCTGGGTCAAGGAAAGAGACGCCATGCATGTTCTAGTGGGATTCTGTTCCCTATGACATAACCTGTCTAACTCAGGTGTAGCTGATCAAGAATTTTCACAATTATGTAATCCCTAACATGTGGCTTTCTAGCTTGCCTGATTTGAAACCCCATAGAGTGTTATATTTTGGGTGCTAGTCAGGGTGACTGAAGCAACCAGTAGCCTTACAGTACTAAAAACTAGTTGGGGAGGGAGAGGGTCTGCCATCTTAAACAGAAGTATGGATCACTTGGTCCTGGAATGCAGACTCACTTTTCTTATGCTACATTGGAGCCTTTATTAAGGAAGAAGTTGATTTTACTAGTTGGAGAGGGTCTGCCATCTTAAACAGAGGTATGGATCACTTGGTCCTGGTATGTAGACTCACTTTTGTGATGCCACACTGGAGCCATTATTAAGGTAGAAGTTGATTTTATTAAATAGTCTCTGTCTTTGAGAAATCTAGTCCAATGTTGTGCTATTTTCCTAAGATTGTTTTTTGGTTTTCTGTTTGGTTCCTGTGTTTTACTCTTATTCTCATTTATTTGATGTACCCTATACAACAATCTTCATAGATTACTATTGAACCAGTTTCAAAATACTTTAAAAAAAACAAAGCAGTTTCCTGTTTCAACATGTTAAAATATCTACACCTTTATAAACAAAGTATCTGTAATAGTGGGAGAGTATATGCCTAAGTATTTACTATCTTCTGCTGACAGCAGAACTGAGAAGAAACAGGATAAATCACTAAGATCATTCTTTTTTAATGTTTACATTAAATATGTTAGTTTAATTTAATTCTGTTCTCTACAATGTCCTATTTTAAATTGTCTAATCAGTGACTAATTATCACATAAAGACTATATCCCCTCAAAATCATTTTGAATCTGGTATGTATCAAATTATGTCTGGCTAACAACATCTTATTAAGACTAGAACACATCCAGTGTTATCCTTATATTAACCAAATATCAGAACCACTCTCCACTATGTGTCTAATTTTTAATGTAAATTTGGGAATTCTTTTGCATGTCTTTCAAGACAAGAACTGTCATAAATGTTAATTACTTTTCTTCTCATAATGTGTATATGTACTTAATTATTTGACAGTTTAAAGGTTCACAAAACTAAGATCACACCAACTCTCATCATCAAGTTGATTACTACAAAAGAAACTGTTCAACTCTGTCAGTCAAAGCCTTGACATTATCTGAAAAATGTAAAGACCCACACATCTTCCTAACATAATTGCTAGCATAGTTCACCAGGGCAGTAAGTGTAAAATCCATACAGCAGATACTTACGTTCGTTGGGGTTTTAATCGTTTGTCACTAATTGGAATGAGAGCAACAAGTTGTTCTGCTTCATCTAAACATAAAAAAAAAAGGAAACGATAAAAGTCAATGCAAAAGGTATAGTGACAAAATAATTGCTTTTTAAAAAAAATCAAAAAGCAAAAGAATTGAATGAAACAAAAAAATTCATTTTATTGGCCATTTTTCATAACTTTATTTTTGTTTTCATCTGTGGACTATTTTCCAAAATGACCTCTGTTTCCAATTTGAAGCAACTTTTTACATGGTTGCTTGACCAGTTACAAACTCTTCAGCAACCAACTCTTCAAATCACCAAAAAGATGGTATGTTTACAGCTGGAATACCTTTTATCAGAGGTTTATAGGTCTGAACTAGAGGCTAAACAAAAACTCCTCTAGTTGCTACACTCAAGAATATAACAGACAGAATCCAAGTAGAAGTAGCAAAATTTCTGAAAGCAAAATCAAGTAGAGATTAGGTCTACCACAGGCTTATGGCCATCTTTGGGTGTTTACAACAAAATGGCCTTTGTTGCAGCCATTTGGACCAGGTCACTAATCTGAAGATAACTCAATACCTTGATACATTGCAGAAAACCAAGAAGTGAGAGTGTCCCCTTTTCTCTGTCTTGGAAACCTGGAAAGATGGTCATAGGCACTGCCCCTCTTCCTCTAAGTTACATAATAAAGACACTGTAGTGTGTACTACAGTTGAAAGTGCTGAAAAGTTGAGACTAAGTGGGTCAACCATCAGCTATTTCCAACTGATGGATAGCAGTATATCTATGAAAGGTCATAAAGACAAAATCTTTTCTTCTGCAATATCTGACAAAATGCAAAACGTCCTTAAGTATGTTATATAACAAACTGTAGACATAAGAGCCACAACACTACATTGACTGCAAACACAAACTGAAGAATATTTCCACCACAAAGTATCAAATGTTAAGTGCGCTCCATTGGAATAAATTAATTTAGAAATGTTTCAAAAACATTTTAGATCTGAAATTTAAAAACATTTTTTTTTGTTTTTGGTTACTTAATCAGAAAGGAAGGACAGTGACATTTTTCAGGACCTCTTAGATTGGTGGGAAGCAGTTATCTTCACACAGAGAACCTGAATGCTCACAAAAAAAAGTGTACTCTTAAAAGCACCCAATGTCCAGGTGGTGGCGTTAACATTAGACCCATTACTCAACTCACTTTGTGGCTACTGATGATTTAGTTTAGTTTATTAGCTATGGATAATCAATTGCCAGTTTTAGCAATTTATTAACCATTTTGGGACTTACTTAAATCTAGATAAATGATGAAAGACAAAAATTGAATAAAAAACAAATATATTTTAGTTTTGTTCTTAAATTATATTTAATTGCATTGCTTATCACACACATATTGATGTTACAATATATTTGTGTATGTATTCAGTATTTTGTTATTTAAAAGATTGGCACCCAATATTAATGGTGGATAGAGATATTTTAGAAAAATTGCTTTCAATATTAAAAAAAAAGGGAGGGGCGAGTTACAAAGGATTACAGAAAGGTATTGGGACCAATGATCTATGGAATTTACAGTTCAGTGAGTCTAGACATACTGACACAGGTTGCTGTCTGGAATACTGAATACTCCAGAGAATCTTTCTTGTACAAATATATTGATATACGTACTGCAGAAGTTGTAGAAGGCTGAAGAATCTATATAAAGAGTTTAGTTAACTTTAACTTTAGTTAAATCAAGAAAGCTAGTGATAAGAGGTTACGTAAATCTTGCGATAGGGTTATATACAAGGATATCAGTGGAAAGGTACAATACGCAGTAAAAGAATGTGATTGCAGGTAGAGTATGTTTGGATAAACTAAGGAGAACAGGGAATAAACGGCATCAAGTATTGATGTCTGTAAAAGTTTGAGTGGAGAAAAAGGTTGAAGAGAAAAATTAAGAAAACAAATAAAGACAACGATGAGTTGACGGTGGGGATATACAAATATGGACAAATTCATGGTAAATAAAACAAGGATAATGAAGATTTCAGATTTGTAGTGGAAATGATGTGTGTGGATTTGACAATGATTGAGATAAGGAGTATTATTTAAAAAAAAAAACCTATCCAATATGAAAAAAAATTATATAAAATTGATGGTGATGAGGAGGTGAAATAAATTACAGACATAAAACAAGAGAATTGGGTAAAAAAACAGGTGATTAAATATTGTGAGTTGCTGGTGGATAATTGAGTGTTGAGATATAGGACAGGGAAAATCTGATGTTAAACCTGATCTAACAAGAAAATAACTGAGAGGACAATACTAAATGACAACAAATTAAAAAGAGCCGACTAAATACACTTGTCTAACCCATACTAATAGTTAAACATTATTTAAAATATTTTAGCAATGAAATTATTCATTTATGAAAAAAAAAAAATTTCCAATTTGAAAATAAAGAAAAAGGGGATAAAAAAGAAATTAGTAAAAGACAAGATGACAGCTGTAATTATATATCAAAATATGTAATTATAGCCAGAGAACGAGGCTTCTCTTATGGTCACCTCTTGTCAATAAAAACATTAAGTCAGAGAAAAAACAAATACTAGTAGATTAATAACTAAAAAATTATTAAGATACTCCACTTTTAGGTGACTTTTTCATATAAGTTGTCAACACAAGATGGTTAATAATAATTATTGGAGGTACATGAAACAGAAAAGGTCAAGTGGTGCAGGCACAGCTGTGTTGTTAAGTTCTTTTTCCAGCCTTATGGTTCTGAGTTCAATCTTCACAATACAATACCTTGGAAAAGTGTCTTCTATTATAGCCCTGGATTAAGTAATATCTTATGGGTAGAATTTCATAAATAGAAATTGTGCTGAAGCCCATCTTTTTTTTTTTTTTTTTTACACACAATTTTGACAGTGACTTCAAAAATTTTAACATGTAACAGCTAATTCAAACATTCTGATTAAGACATGACCTAGTAAAACTTCAAGTTACTGTCAATAGAATCGCAATATTAGACTGTCTACATATCAAGAACTTTATTCAATCTAAGTGTTCACTGTTTTCATGCAAATAAAAACACTAATTCTAACTACAAGAGTCACAAAGTTATTTGAGATATTTGTTCAATAAGAACCTCCTGGTAACTGTCACCATGGGGTGAATCAGTGAATAAACTATTAAAAGCCTGGAATCCATGACATTATTGTACACAAATTGAGATACAAAATAAATAAATCAGAGCAAAAACTTGTACTCCTACAGAAACTACTGCTAAAGACAAATATTTCTGTATTTCTGTACCCAACTAATGGGTAACAGTCGGAAAGTAAGAAATTTGAAAGAAATCATCTTATTTAGACTGGTGTTAAGGCGGTGAGCCAGCAGAAATGTTAGTACACCAGCAAAATGCTTAGCGGCATTTCGTCTATCTTTATGTTCTGAGTTCAAATCCTACCAAGGTCGACTTTGCTTTTCATCTTTTCAGAGTCGATAAATTAAGTACCAGTTGCATACTGGGATCGATCTAATTGACTGGCCCCCTCCCCAAAAATTTTGTGCCTTGTGCCTAGAGTAGAAATAAAAAATTAATCTTATGTCTTAATTTCAACATTTCAACCCCCACCTACAATCACTAGTAGTTGCCTATTTCATATTTAGACCATTGATTGATAACTTTTAGTGATAGATAAAAAGTCATGTCAACTATATCAACCTACGTAAGATTTCAAATGTCTTAAGTGTCAAACCACTCCTATTGTTACCCAGTTAACATTTATCCTGGGTCATAAGCTATGCCATCCAAAAAATTCGAGAATTATTAATTACTAGCTGGTTATCAGCCAGACATTCATAAAGGATAGGCCATTAAATGATTCTACCAAATGCATGTATCTAAATATGTCCAAATATAACTTAACCTTTTTTGGCCTTTTACTAGTTTCAGTCTTTCAACTGTGGCCATGCTAGAGCATCATCTCAAAGGATTTAGTCTCAAATTGACCCCAGTACTTATTTTCAAGTCTGGTATCAGTCTCTTTTTGTTGATCTGCTAAGTAATTTCCGCAAACTACATGGCAACCTCAATAGTGCAGATGGCAGGGAAAAAAAAGCACCCAATATTGCTGTAAAGTGGTTGGCATTAAGAAAGGTATCCAACCATAGACACCATGTCAAAACAGACGTTCGAGCAATATGCAGTCCTTGGACACGTCACATCATGTCAAACTGTCCAGCCCATGCCAGCACTGATCACAGACATTAAATGATGGTGACAATGACAACGGTACTTATTTCATCAATGCGTATTTGTGAAACTGCTGTGTTGCAGTACATCAACATCACCAAGTTTAACTAACATAAATGAAATACACAGATTACACACACACATTAGGCTACCATGCTGTTTCTAACTACTAAACTTTCACTCAAGGCATTGAGATTATTGTAAAAGGCTTTGGTCCAACCTTCTACACAGTGGGACTGAACCCAAACCACATAGTTACAAAGCAAACTGTTTAACCATACAACCATGCCTGCATTTATGTCATTACTATGTTTGTTTATAGAATCCAGAACTCAATACGGTAGCTACTTTATTTTGTCCACTGAGACTGTGGGTTCAAATCTAGCCATTATGAACTTTTCTGATACAAGAGTATAATACAGCATAGTAAGATTTGTTAAATCTTCACCAATGTAGTTGTACAATAACAGAATAATATGGATAAATTAGGTTTTTGATTATGTTCCATTATTAAGATTATTTACTTCTTGATGTGGAGTGAAAAATAATAGAAAATAACTCTCAATGTAGAAGAGGTGACAAGTATATATAAAAAGGACTATAGCTTTCAGAGATGATGCCTTCTAAGGCTGCACATTCAGTACCACCTATGTGGACATTTACTCCATGAAAAAACAATGCTTAAACAAAATACAAAAAAATAACCATGGAATTTTCGTAAGCAGTGCTAGTCTCTATATTAAATTCTAAATCATTAAGTTGAAGTGACATTTAGTTTGCAGTAAGCTAGACTAATGTAATTAGAGCGTCTTGGACAAAATGAAAAACAAAGCTTACTTTTGTAAAAATTTTAGAATTCTGTTCACTTTTCAAAATAAGAGGATTCTGATGGATTTAGATTGCAGACATAATTCAGTTTGGATGAATATCAAGTGGTTAAAATGACTCGTTTTAGTTATACAAATTGACTAGATGAAAGAAAATATTTTGTTGTAAGATATAAGTGGAATGCTGAACAAACCTCTCTTTTACAAAACTATTTAGAAATGTCACCATTGATGACAGAGAAAACGCTAAACTATTTAGTTCAACAGAATATTTTCTATGTTTACTCTGTCCCTAAGTGGAATTGCTAACACAAATGGAACAGCAAAGTTATCAAACCCTCTGACTCTTAATGCTTTAGCTGTTTTAGAGTCACTTTCGCATATCACTACGACTGTAACAGTATTGAAAATTAGGCTATTCACATGTTGCAAAAGGCTTTTACAGTCGAATAACTTTTCCTGCCATAAACTCTCAAATCAATGTGGGATGTGGTTTTGTTAAATACATAGTAAAAGGTACTTCATATGTACTCAATGTAAGCAATAACTTACTCGCATAATGTAGTGAGATGGCAGACTAAATCAGAACCAGGTTATCACATGTGTTAAATGTATGAATATTTAACAGGAGCACTCGTGAAATGTAGTCCAAGGACTTTAGTTTCCTAGTTGTAGTTGGTAGTTTGTTACCAAGGTGATCTAACTTAATGTCATTAACTAATTCTCATCAGATTTACTCCCAGCTTTTAAAGACTTAATATATTAACACTAGTAAATTTTATAACCTCAAAATATTTTATAAGACAATATTACATAATTTGCTATAGAGCAAGGATGAGACTGAGCAAATAATCCCACCTTAGTTTGCAAGTAAATAATTAAATATTTTGAGCTTAATAAAATTTAGTGCTGTTAATATATTAAGCCTTTAAAAGCTAAGAGTAAATCTAGTGAGAATTATTCAGTGACATTTTTATTTTCCAGTAAATAGGAAATAACTTTGGACAGGTTTTAGTTCTACTCTGCCAGCTACATATAACCATTACTATATTTGCCAAATTGCCTTCAATTTGTGCTGTGAATATTCTAGAGGTATTGCATGTAACTCCTAGCCTCTGTGTGTGTGCGTGTTGTATGTTTATGTTGTTGAAAGTCTGTTGTATTCAATGTTTTATGGCATTGCTAGTAAGAAGGGAGACTGGATTTGGTACATGTTACAAGTAAACTTATTTTAGAGCAGGTGTCTAGGTGAAAGTAAGAGCATCAGTACAGCTCTTGAAAATGGTTTGAGGGTGATATTTACATAAGTGACTGTGTGGATATTCTAGGGAGAGGTGAAAATAACATGTAGGTATAAATTGAAAAGTGTGGTTAAAAGGATGGATCCCCATAGCGATCCATTCAGGAAATAGCAAATTTTGTACATTAATAACTAATCTGACAGGCAGTTTGTCAGCGGGTTGTTTAACCCTTTAGTATTTAAACCAGGGCTGTGGATTCAGAGTCGGAAATAATTAAGGGGTAGCTGGATTGGAGTCGGTAAAACTACACCTACTCCAACTCACACTTTATTCTTTAATATAAACCGGTTATAACATATAGGCCCACTCAGAGTACAAGTATATGCTGCTTGCGATACCTGTTGAGGAAAGTGAAATCGAAATCAAATTCGATGACTGGCATCCATGCAAGTGGAGTGCTAAGAGCACCATCCGAGCGTGATTGTTGCCAGGGCAGCTAATTGCTTCCGTGCCGGTGGCACGTAAAAAGAACCATTCGAGCGTTATTGTTACCAGCATCACCTTACTGGCACTTGTGCCGGTGACATGTGAAAAAACATTTGAGTGAGGTTGTTACCAGTGCCGCTAGACTGGCTCCTGTACAGGTGGCATGTAAAAAATACCATTTGGGCATGGCCATTGCTAGTACTGCTTGACTGGCCCTCATGCTGGTGACACGTAAAACCACCCACTACACTCTCAGAATGGTTGGCATTAGGAAGGGCATCCAGCTGTAGAAACTCTGCCAGATCGAGACTGGAGCCTGGTGCAGCCATCTGGTTCGCCAGTCCTCAGTCAAAAGCTAGCATGGAAGTGGATGTTAAATGATGATGATGTAGACCACAATCACTTAATTACATAAAGAGGAGTTGGAGGTGCCAATAGCAGAGGAGTCAAAGAATTTTGTTTCAACTGCACAGCCCTGATTTAAACTGGGCATATCCCAGCCAAATATTGTTTTATGCTCAAACCAGTCAGATCTGGCTCATCACATCTACACTACAATATCATTCTAAAAACAAATAATGACATCATTGAAATCTCAAAGCTCTGAGACAATGCATGATTAATTTAAAACAATATGAATGAAAAACCATTATGCTCAAAAGTAATCTGAATGTTCAAAGGTGGAGTGGGAAATGGAGTCAAAAGCATTGACAATGTCAAGTGCATTTAAAATTGTGTATCCTTTATGTTAGAGCCATGAATAGTGTGGTAGTTGAATGCAATGGTCTACAACAGTGTTGCATTTTGAAGGAGATTGTGTGGGTTACTTATACTGTGTCAAGAATTAGCTTTAAACTTTCTACTGAATGGTTATGATTTTGTCCCACTTTAAGATTTTGGAAATTTGACAATGCTGGTAAGAGTAATTACAGATGTTGATGTGTGCATTAAGTCCTTCAGATCCTTGGTGTTTTAAGTGTGTATTTGTGAATATATCTGCACATGAGACTTTTGAGGTCTGAGGATTTTTGATTCCTTTATGGCATTTTGAGTTTCAAATGGAAAAAAGACAGTTAAAATCAGGCACATACATTGTTTTGTAGTTGTATGTCGCAACATTCTGAGTAGCCATAAGGTTATCAAGTTTACAATACCAATTTATATTAAGCACTGAATAATAATTACTATTTTAAAAACAGTTTATCTTTTACTTGAAGCAGGGGTGAAAATTCTTATCTATGAGTATGTCACCACACTATTTTGCCTAGCCCTGACACAAAACAATGGACTGATGATCACAGGCTTTCCATCCTAGACCATTCCACCATCTTCAGACAATGTACCTTGAATTACAATATCTAATGTCTAACGGTTTTGGGTATGAAGAAGTTCAGATAGTGGGAATGATCTTGTAGAGGCCTTCTCATCAATTCAATGGTTTTAGTGGTCACATGTACACTGGTGCATGAATGTTACTGATATCTTTTAAGTATATATTGGGTTGGCAAGAAAGTATTTTAGGTTTTTTTAGACTGAAAGAATTTTTTTTTCATACGAAGAATGAACTTTTATAAATTACTAGCAGTATCGCCCGGCGTTGCTCGGGTTGTAAGGGAAATAACTATATAAGCATTTTTAGAGAGTTATAGCCAAAAAATAGCAAAAAAATGCATTAAAAATTGAAAAAAAATTAAGGTAAATTTTTTTTTAAATCGTTGACACATCGTAGATATTTTTAGAGAGTTACTTCCCTTATATAAAAGCGAAAAAAATGCATTCAAATGGAAAAATATGATGGTAAATTTTTTTTAAATCGTAGACTCATCGTAGACGCGCGCTAATACCCAGAAGGGCTTGATATGAATCACGACTATAAGATACCCGCTTTTGGTTAAACTGCACGGCAAAATGTGGGAGTAGTTACGAATCTAAATCGAAGGGGACAGACACACAACTTCACTCTTATATAAAGATGCTTATTTTTTTTCAGTCATAGAGTTAGATTTATGAAGGTCTTCAGTAGAAAATCCTTCGAATTCTGACTCGCTGCTTGATATAATGAAATTCGTATCCATTTTTTGTCAGAATTAGAAATTTTGAAAACACAATAGGAACAAATTTCGGAAAAAAATCTCCCATAATTCACGGAATTAAAATTACACTTTGATTTTTGTACAAAACTGTATTTGAAGTGTTTACGAAGTATAATACGTGTTTTCACGAATGTACTAAAGAGATTTACTCTGATATTCTCATTTAAATATGAATAGGTAAATTCGGGCGGTTTGGTAACGAAAGGGTTTATATAAGTGTCGTCTGTTTATACATAAACACTGTTTCATACTTTCAGTTTAGTCTTGCTCAAATCACTCTGTCGCTAATTTACTCTCTTCCAAGAACATTTTCACTCACTGTTATCTGTTAGCTTCCCATACATTTTACTCATGTATCTATCAGCGTGATAGACAGAAACAAATATTACATTTACTTTCATTTTATTCGTCGCACACTGTGTGTGTGCGTTTGCGTGTGGTGTAAACCAGACTAAGAAAAGCATTTGACACACACACCAGAATGTGAGTTTTCTGTAAATTTTGCTTAATTGGAGTTTAAATTTTAAAAACTGGACCTGGCATGACGCGATGCATTGTACTCTCAAAAATGCTAGGTAAATTGTAATTGAAGAAATCCTATATTGTAGATTTGTATAACTCCCAAAGGGAGGCAGATAAAATCTGCCTTTTATAATAAGAGATATATTTTCTATTTTGTTTGATGATTTGTCATCTTTCAGGCAACTTCATGATTCTGTGCTCATAGAACTTCTGGTCGATATCAGACAAAAACTGAAGTAAATGTGATTTCAGGTTATAATCATTATTGAAAGTTTTACCATTCAAAGAATTTTGCAAACTTTAAAATAAATGGCAATCTGATGGTGTAAGGTTAGGGATATATGGTGGATGTGACATCACTTCCCAAACAAGCTCCAATAATTTTTCACAAGTTAGCAAAGATGTGTATAGTCTAGCGTTGTCATGGTGGAACACGATTCCTTTATTATTTACCAATTCTGGCCGTTTTTCTTTGATTGCTTCCTCCAGTTTCATTAGTTGTTGACAGTAAACATGTGAATTGATCGTTTGGTTCCTTGGAAGCAGCTCAAAATAAACAACAAATTGACAGCAAGACCTTTTTTTTTAATGCAATTCAGCTTTTAATCTGGTTTGTACTGGCTCATTACGCTTGAACTACGATCGTTTTCGAGTGATGTTATTGTGGACAATCCGTGTTTCATCATCAGTGATGATTCGTTTCAAAAAAGGTCGATTCCATTGCGAGCGAGATGTATATGGCAAATATTGATTCGTTATGTTAAATTCATCTCTTTCAACTTATGTGGAACCCAAATATCGAGCTTCTTAACGAGTCGAGACATTGTAAGTGATTTTCTATTCGTGTGTGTGTGATACATTTAACCTCTCTGCAATCTCTCGCACAGTTTAATCAGATTTAATTATGGCTTTGATTCGGTCATCAGAATGTTGGTCATTTTTGAGTGAAAAATCTCCAGAACGGAATTTTAAAGCCATTTCTGACATGTGCGTTCTGTTAAACAATGAACACCATAAACTTCACATATCTCTTTGTGAGCCTCAGCAGCTTTCTTGCCTTTACGGGAATAAAAAAGCAAAATACGGCGAAAATGTTCATTTTTGCACTCCATGTTAAAATTGACACTGAACTAACAACTGTATACAAAATTGCGCACCAAATGTCAAAAGGAAAACGTCGTAACACTAAGTCATTAAAAAAGTCTTAATTCCATCTGCGAAAAACGAAATTACTTTTTTTGCCACCCCAATAATTGTCAATAATCATTTTCTTGATGTACGCGGTGGAAGTAAACAGATTAACACACACACAAATACACATCTGTCATAATTCCATTCAGATATATAATTACTACATTTGCCACCAGTACTTGACTGATAGTTTTTTATCGACCTCGGAAAAGCGAAAGACAAAGCTGCCCTTTGCAGTATTAAAAACCAGAACGAAAAGTACCGTAGCTAAACACAAGTATTTTGTCCGACGCTGTCGGCAAAACCAAACCCATTCATTTCTAGAACTTTGAACTTAGGTTTACATAAACAGAATATCTATTTACATAGCCTCAAGATTTATATTATTCACCGAGTACGATGTGAAAAGTCACTATAGTGCGTAGAACTAGTTTTATCTCACACTCTACTCGCAGTATATATGTGACACATAACTGTCTAGAATTCACCTCGGGAAATCAGAACCAAGAATGTATTCACAAATAAAGTCTTTCATCCTTCACCAACAGGACGAGGGCAGAAGACAAAGTTTAATATACAATATTATAATTATTAGATAACAGAAGTGGACAGCGGAAACCAAGTGCCTGTAATACGCAAATCTTAATACAATTTATACTTTTTGTCAATTTACGGACAAAAACAATTAGAAAAAAGTCAAAAAAGTATATGTAAGGCTTTAATTACAGACATGGAACGAAAACGAAGTAATTTAGCAACTGTCAGATGTAACTAGTGTGAAAAATACATGATATTTTATAAGAATTAAAAGTATTAAAGTTAGTAAATATTAACTTGTTGAAGCTACGCAGTGAGAATAACCCTAAAAAAAGCATTAAAAGTTTTTAAGGTCAGTCAGAACATGTATAAGTGCAAAACTAAATTATGTCAGTTGATATATGTTCAATGATTACACTTGTGTGTTTAAAGTCATCTACTTGGTATATGTAGCGAATATATGAAAGTAGTAAGCTAGCTGGTACATCTGGTGAGATATACCAGTTATACAAAGACAGCCAGAACATATAATGATACTATATCAGTGCACAGAGCCAGTCGGTACATGTAACATACATATATAATCAAAACAGCTTGATTCAGACTCCTCGGTACTCCGAGTGTGACTCAAACTGTTTTGATGTATACAAGTAACTCCCAATAAATATGTTTGAGTGCCCATCTTTCGTTTGTGTGTGTGAAACGCGCATGCCTCAGTTGTTAGAGCGTCAAGCTCACAATCATGAGATAGTGAGTTCAATTTCTGGGCCGGACTGTGTGTTATGTTGTGTTCTTGAGGGAGACACTGTATTTCGCCTGGCTCCAGTTCACTCAGCTGTAGAAATAAGTTGCGACGTCACTGGTGCCAAGCTGTATCGGCCTTGCCCTTGGATAACATCGGTGGCATGGAGATGGGAAGCTGGTATGTATGGGCGACTCCTGGTCTTCCATAGACGACCTTGCTCGGACTTGTGCCTCAGAGGGGACCTGTCATTTATGACCGAAGGAGGTGGGGGTCTTTATTTAATTTTATTTATATATGTGTGTGTGTGTGTGTGGATCGTTTGTAGAAATACATAAATCCGCAGAAGAACACTTTAAGAAGTAGAGCAGTTAATATATGGAATCTCGACCTAATGCATTTCTATATATAGTGTTACAGTACTAGCCAGGACATGTTGAGATACTATATATTTATATACAAAAACAATCAGTACATGTAAAAGATATACTAGCGTAAGGAAAACTATTGATAAATATCACATAAGCGTACCAAGCGAGCTCATTCAATAATACCAGACATATTAATTACGACATTGGGTAATATAATAAAAAAAAGCTCATCTATATCATTTATTATTAGAATAAGAAAGAGCTGTTGTAAATGGAAGATATCTGACTAGAAAGATAGTAACTAGTCATGTAGAGTTATGAAATTAAGAATAAAGACTTACGTTGGGGTATTCGTCCAAGCCCTCGACATGTGGGGCACTGTTTACTGCCTTTCATTAATTCCTCATACCCAGTATTAAAGTTGGACGGGTCAGGGCTGCTGGAAGTAGTTTGAATGTTATCTAATTCCTTTGAAGCATCATCTGATGCATACGGTTCATTAACAAATGTTTTGTACCCGTTATTACTCATTCCTCGGGTACTATTTGAAGCAGAAGTCATGGTGGCTGTTCAGTAAGTCAAGTAAGTTGTTCCACTTCGACCAGAAATCACTGGTTTTTAGGCAGAATAATAGAATAGCAAAAGAATTTATCCAAGCAGCTTTCTGGATAGAATCCCCGTTCTGTAGAGGTTATGTGCACGAATTACTGACAATTCACTGTCAACTACGTTCATTGTAAAACGTTTCACATTCTGGTTCAGTGCTTCCTTAACACATATGTAATGAAAAACTCAATGTGTATTCGATTGTAAAATATAAAACAGTAATTCAAACAGCTGTACAATCAATGGATATGGTTGTGTGTGAAGTAAGCGACACGCACCGTCAACAAACTTCAGCTGGTTTTCTGGGTAAAGAAGTCACGTTTCTTGTTGGCAATAGCAAATGAAACATTCCATAGTCTGCTAAGAGTTTAATGTGGAATCCAGAGAGGTATACTATGAGGGAACAGTCGTCCACCAGATCACAATGCTTTAACATCGATACATTTCGAGAGACATATCAACAACATCTACAGGACTCGCTATGACGTCACATAGCACATGTACTCTAAGCCTCTCTTTTGCGCCTTTCTCTTTCTATCTGTTTTATACTCTTCCTACTACTCACCGGCGACTACATGATTCTCACACTAAATTCTTCTTTCTCTCTATCTCATTCACTCACTCCCTCTTTACTACTACGATGACAGTTCTTTCTTTACTTCTCACAAAGCACTTCTATCTCTCTCTACTAATTTCCCACTCCCTTTCTAGCCTCACATTTCATTGAGTACCACTTACCTCTTTCTCTTTGTATCTTTATCTCCTATTTTTATTACATGTTCATCTCATTCACATACTCTCATATTTATTTATATCAATTCTAAAGAATGCTTCAATTTAAATCTTTCTTTTAATTTCCTTCCGTCTCTCTATGTGATGGTGTGCAAACGATACGCGCACACACAGTGACCCGTACGCATACACGTTTTTTTACATATATGTACACACACACATACACATAAATGTATTTTTAATACAGAATCACTTTATCCGTCAACTCCATAGAGAACCTGAGAATACAGTCAAATCATCAAGACTTGGTGGAGCTAATGTTAAAATGGCGACATTTGGATGAAGTGCGAAGTAAAGAACGAGATTTTTATCTGTATAAAAATTTAGATGCATTAAATCTAATTTTTTAATATTTCTTTATATTTTACTTATTGAGTCTCTGGAGGAAGAGACTTATGCCTGTCCTCAAAAACACTTAGCATCATGGTCACAATGCCAAAAGTGATCCATTTTAATTGTTACAAGAAAGACATGATCTGGGAGAGGATTCCAAAAGGACAATATTTTAAGGGACTAGACATAAAGACTAGTGCAGAGTTAAGAGGAACTGGATGCAACAAGAGTGATAAGAGATGGAGAGGCAAATGGATCTTAGATGTCAAAGAAGTGGAAGTATGAGACCAGCCAGTTCTGAGGAGCATTGGCCATTAAAGCGGCAATAGAAAAGACAGAGAGGAGATAGTATATCTGTGAGCATGAGGCCAGAACAAGTCCATTAGAGATTGAATGCCAATCAGTCAAGAGGTCCAGGATATCTGTGTGTATAACAGCAGTACTCCATTGTGAACAAGGCCATTTTAGCAGCATTAAAGGCCTCTAAGTAAATCAATGCACTGGACTCTGTAGTATTTATGTATTGACAGCAAGCCACAGCATACATGGATCAGGCTTGGACCCCTAGACTCATGGGACTGGCCAGGCAACTGTCTTACATGACTATGCCTTAAGGTGCCACTGATTGTGGGCTTCACTTGGGCTTTGTAAAGTGTCAGCAACTGTTGGGAGCCGAAATATTTTCTGACCTTAAAGAGGAAGGGCTTCTCTTGGGGATGCAGTCCTAGTTATGTTAAGGATATATTTTTTTACAAAGAGGGATCCTTTGTGATTGTGCAGCTCAGTATTTGAAGTATCTGTTGGGGTCCTGAGTGCTACTTGAGTTTTCTTTTTGTTTTTATTTGGGTGGGTGCAGTAAAAGACAAAATTGGTTTGGACCCACTGCAATACAGGTTTAGCATATGGTGCCTATGATTCATGTGAATGATGCATGGTCGAGGAAAGTTAAGCTGTGTCACTTTAGTAAGAGTGGAGATTGTTGGATGTAGAGATAAGTAATTGATGTATAGAAGGGAGAGACTGGCAGAAAAGAAGCCAAACACCAGAGCTGAGAGAGTGGGTGACAGAAAGAGCCCTGTCAGCTCAAGCAGTGATGCTGCAATCTGATTAGAAGTTACTGAGCCCATAACCCTCAACTCTAACCCTAGCCCTAGACACAATCCTAACTCTAACCTCAATGCTAACAGTGACCCTAACTTGAATTCTAACTATTATCCTTATTCCAACCCTATTTCTAACAGTAACCCTGACCTTAACCTTTTCTTTACCTCCAACCCCAATCCTAATCAAAAACTTAACTTTGAGCCAAATTTAAATTATTTAAAAAAATTTTTTTGAGGGAGCAATGTTTAATTTCCAAACCAGAGGGTAGGCTGTTAAAATGGTCACTGTTGAGGAAGGAGGAAACTAAAATGATCCATATGGTACAAAGCTGCCTGCTTTAATACTGCACTTCCACTTTGTCAAGGAGTCTTGTCTGACAAGTTACTTGGTGACCCTACTGATGACACATAAAAACAACCAGTGTATCCTGTAATGGCATGCAGTTGTGGAATCCCTGCCAAAACAGACAGTAGAGCTGGGAGCAGTCTTCTGGCTCACCAGCTCCTGTCAAACTGTCTAAACCATTCCAGCATCAGAAGCAGATGGTAAATGATGAGGATGAGGACGATGACGATAATGACACTGGGTAGATGAGGTAAATCAATCAAAATTCAAATTTTGGTGGTAACATCTACACTAATCACATAAACCCTACTACTACAGATAGCAACACACACCAACATTACCTCATGTTGAAAACGAGAATGTGAAGGTATAAAAACATCAACGGCATGATGACGAATTTACCATTCCAAACAAACTTATATGAAAGTATGAAAAACCTTGATACCAAAGATAATACTAATTTCTGTCTTTGAACTACAACCATGCTGGAGCACTGCATTCAAAGGCTGTAAGTCAATCACATCAACTCCAGTACATATTTCAGTTTGATACTTTATCAATCATATCTTATTGAATATACAGAATTATTATTAATTAATATCAATCAATTAATTTTAATTAGAAGAAGAAATAAAAGAAAGAGAGAGAGAGTGAGGGAAGAGAGAGAAAGAGAGTGTGAAAAATATATACACTATAATGAAACCAGATTTTTACTTCATACATACATTCAAAAATGGAGATACAGACACATATGCATGCATGCATGCACGAACACACATGCACACACACACATACACATGCATGAAGTGCTTCTATATGTTTATATTTTCTCACAAGGCATTGGTTTGCTCCAAAAAAAACCTTTTGACTAAGAATGGGGTACATACATCTATGATAGACTCCCCCATCGAAGACACCAATGAACGTTGTTTTTGTTTTTGTTTTGTTTTGTGCCAAGCAACCAGCACAAATAAATTATTTGTAGTGATCAAATGTTCATACCACACATTAGTTCGCTCTCTCCATCAAATTGACATTGTCTGGACAGGTGCATTGTGTACTACGCATCAGGTGTCGAAGTGATTGCAGAGTAACATGAGATGAAGTGTTTTGCTCAAGAACACAACGCACCACCCAGTCGAGGAATTGAAACCACAATCTTGCAGACATGAGTCTAACACCCTAACCACTAGGCCATGCACTCTTATTACATACACACACACACATACACATGGGTTAATGGTTAGGCTATTGCACTCAATTGCAAGATTTTGGTCATGACTCATGGACCATGGGGTGTGTTGTATTCTTGGCCAATATACTTTATTTCACAGTGCTCCAGTCCTCTCACCTGTAAATGAGTAACCCTACAATAGATGCACCCTATTCAGGGTAAATGTCATAATCTCAGTCCTTTATATATTACAGGCCTACATGCATAGCCAGCAGGGTGGCATCAGTTGAATGCTACAACAAAGCATGATCAATGCAGTGGTACTGTGATATATATATGTATGTAATTTAGAGAAAAATCTCTATTAAACAATTCAATAAAGAAAGTTGTTATTCACACCATATAGAAAACATGAGGCAAGTGAAAGACAAAATCAAAATCAAAATCGATCAACATCAATGGAAATCGTAGCTGTGATACCAGTGCCGGTGGCACATAAGAGAACCCTGACTGCCTCTGTGCCAGTGGCACGTAAAAAGCACCATCCGATCATGGCCATTGCCAGCTTCGATCATGGCCATTGCCAGCTTCGCCTGGCCTCTGTGCCGTTTGCCAGCCTCGTCTGGCACGTAAAAAGCACCCACTACACTCATGGAGTGGTTGGCGTTAGGAAGGGCATCCAGCCATAGAAACATTACCAGATCAGACTGGGCCTGGGGCAGCCTTCTGGCTTCCCAGACCCAGTTGAACTGTCCAACCCATGCCAGCATGGAAAGTGGATGCTAAATGATGATGATGATACTATAAAAAAACCTTATTTTAAAAATCAATAAATAGTAAATAGTACTCTTTACTACTTATTGTACTTTATTGATTTTTAAAAAAAGGTTTTTTTATAGCATATGTTTTCTATAAGGTGTGAATAACATCTTTCTTTATTGAATTGTTTAATAGAGGTTTTTCTCTAAATTATATACATATATAGTGTGAAATTTGATTTAAAATTGATAAATTGAATTTTTCTCTGTAAATTTTGGAATTATATTTCCTATTATTATTATTATTATTATTATTATTATTATTATTATTATTATTATTATATTATTATAATAATATATATATATCATCATCGTTTAACGTCCCATTTCCATGCTAGCATGCGTTGGACAGTTCGACTGGGGTCTGGGAAACCAGGAGGCTGGAGCCTGTCTGATCTGGCAGTGTTTCTACAGCTGGATACCATTCCTAACGCCAACCACTCCGTGAGTGTAG
>NC_043006.1:67920200-67979872 GCF_006345805.1 Octopus sinensis
AATTTGCTGGCTCAGAAGGATGATCAGTGTAAAGTGTGGGTGGAGAGGACAGGGCCAATGATGAAGAATGAACATCAACTGAAATGTTTCTGGGTAGGGAGAAAGGTAAGTAGTACCAGAGAAAAGCTGCAGTTAGAAGTATGATGGGTGGGGGACATTTCTTAAGGAGGAAATAACACAAAGGGTCCAGTTATGTATATATATATATATATATATATATCATCATCGTCATCATCATCGTTTAACGTCCGTTCTCCATGCTAGCATGGGTTGGACAGTTCGACCGGGGTTCTGGGAAGCCAGAAGGCTGCACCAGGCTCCAGTCTAATCTGGCAATGTTTCTACAGCTGGATGCCCTTCCTAACGCCAACCACTCCGTGAGTGTAGTGGGTGCTTTTTATGTGCCACCTGCACAGGTGCCAGGCGAGGCTGGCAACGGCCACGGTCAGATTGGTGTATTTTATGTGCCACCGGTATGGAAGCCAGTCGAGGTGGTGCTGGCATCGGCCACGAGTCGGATAGTGCTTTTTACATACCACCAGACCAGGGATCCTGGCTGGTTCAATTCGATTTCGATTTTGATTTCGATTTCGCTTGCCCCAACATGTCTTCACAAGCAAAGGGGGTTGGCATGGGTGCCTGTCGTACGGTTGCATTGGAGTATTTTACGTGCCACGGCCACGAGTCGGATAGTGCTTTTTACGTACCACCAGGCCAGGGATCCTGGCTGGTTCAATTCGGTTTCGATTTCGCTTGCCCCAACATGTCTTCGCAAGCATGGGGGGTTGGCATGGGTGTCTGTCATCGGATGAGGTTCTATATCGACTTCGCTTGCCTCGACAGGTCTTTGTGTCCAAGGGAGGAAAGGCATTCATATGTGGGCTGGGCTCACTTGTCCTGCCTGGTCTTCTCACGTACAGAATATTTCCAAAGGTCTCGGTCGCTGGTCATTTCCTCAGTGAGGCCTAAAGTTCGAAGGTCGTGCTTCACCACCTCGTCCCAGGTTTTCCTGGGTCTACCTCTTCCACGGGTTCCCTCAACTGCTAGGGATTGGCACTTTCTCTCACACCTATCTTCATCCATTCTCGCCACATGACCATACCAGCGCAATCGTCTCTCTTGCACACCACAACTGATGCTTCTTAGGTACAACATTTCTCTCAAGGTGCTAACGCTCTGTCGAGTATGTACACTGACATTACACATCCATCGGAGCATACTGGCTTCATTCCTCACGAGCTTACGCATGTCCTCAGCAGTCACGGCCCATGTTTCGCTGCCATGTAGCATGGCTGTTCGTACACACGCATCATACAGTCTGCCTTTTACTCTGAGCGAGAGGCCTTTAGTCACCAGCAGAGGTAAGAGCTCCCTAAACTTTGCCCAGGCTATTCTTATTCTAGCAGTTACACTTTCAGCGCACCCACCCCCACTACTGACTTGGTCACCTAGATAACGGAAGCTATCAACTACTTCTAGTTTTTCCCCCTGGAAAGTGACGGAAGTTGTTTTCTGCAGATTTTCGGAGGTTAATGCACCCGAGCATCTGCCACATACAAAAACTATCTTCCCAGTTAGCCTACCTTTGACATTGCTGCACCTCTTATGTGTCCATAGCTTACACTGGGTACATCTTATAGAGTTTCTACCTACACCTTTTCTACAGATCGAGCAGGGCCATCTTCCTGAAGACATTTGTGGATTGTCTACCTTCCTACTTATTAGTACTTTGGTTTTAGCTAGGTTGACTCTAAGGCCCCTTGATTCTAAACCCTCCTTCCACACCTGGAACTTCTCCTCCAGTTCTGATAGTGACTCAGCAATAAGAGCAAGGTCGTCAGCGTAGAGGAGCTCCCAGGGACAGCCTGTCTTGAATTCCTCCGTAATTGCCTGGAGTACTATGATAAATAGGAGGGGGCTGAGTACTGAACCCTGGTGGACCCCAACCTCTACTTTGAATTCTTCTGTGTACATGTTGCCAACCCTAACCTTACTTACGGCATCTCTGTACATGGCTTGCACAGTCCTCACCAGCCATTCATCTATCCCTAGTTTCCTCATTGACCACCAGATAAGGGATCGGGGGACCCTATCAAAAGCTTTCTCCATGTCAACGAAAGCCAGGTACAGGGGCTTATCTTTGGCTAGGTATTTCTCCTGCAGCTGCCTTACCAGGAATATAGCATCAGTGGTACTTTTCCCTGGCACGAACCCAAACTGCATCTCATCTAAACTAACTCTCTCTCTAATTAGTTGGGCTATGACCCTCTCCGTAACCTTCATTACTTGATCCAACAGCTGATACCTCTGTAATTATTTGTATCTAGGGCATCACCTTTACCTTTGTAGCAGTTGACTAGTATGCTGCTGCACCAGTCATTGGGTATGACTCCTTCGTGTATCACCTGGTTGACTATACGGGTGACTAGGTTATAGCCGACACTGCCAGATATTTTGAGCATCTCTGCAGTAATTCCTGATGGGCCTGGGGCTTTCCCTGTCTTCATGCTTCTAATTGCCTTAGCTACCACGGAACTATCAACTCGGATAGCTGGTCCCTCTGTAGGGTCAACATTCGGCAGACTCTCTTTATCCCATTCATTTTCCTCATTCAGCAACCTTTCATAGTGGCGTCTCCAAGCTTCTCTCTTTGCATCCTCATTTAGCGCAAGTGAACCATCCTCCATGCGAACACATTTCTCTCCTACCACATCACGAGTCTCTCTCACACACTGTCTTGCAACACGAAATACCTCAAGTCTTTCATCCTCACGGCGCAGGACATTGGCAAATTTTCTCTTATCTGCTTCCCCTCTGGCTAGATAGACCTGTCTCCTAGCTTCCCTTCTGGCAGTCTGATACCCTTCCCTGCTACCACCATTCTTCCAGGCCTTCCAAGCCTGTTTCTTTTGTCTAATAGCCCTGTCAACAATATTGTTCCACCACCATGTTATTTTGGGTCTTAAGGGGACTTTGCACCAGCCACAGATCTGGTCAGCGGCTTTCAGCAGGTTGTCCCTCAGAAACGTCCAGTTGTCTTCTACCCCATGTGTAGCTGTACCCCCTTCCACTTCGTCAAAGGCTTCAAGTAACATATCTCTAAATCTCTGTCCATTCACAGGGTCTTTAAGCTTCCAGACCCTTCTTCTCCATGTTGGTCGTCTTCTAGTCGCCCTCTTAGTCCTGATCCTAAAGTCACTAACTACCAGTCTATGTTGTGGGGTGCATTCTTCGCCTGGGAAGGTTTTGGCATTTATAAGCAGCCATCTTTCCCTTTTTCTGGCAAGGATGTAGTCGATTTGGCTAGTATGCCGGCCCGATCGGTAAGTGACCAGGTGGCTTGTTGGTTTCCTGAAGTTAGTGTTGCAGACCATAAGACTATTCGCATCGCAGAACTCCAGCAGCCTGGTTCCCTCCTCGTTGTGGGAACCATAACCGTAGCCTCCATGTACGCCATGGAAGCCCCCAGCATGTCGTCCAACATGCCCATTGAAATCACCAGCCACAAAGAGAAGGTCCCTGTCGTTCGTCAATGAGGTGGTCTGCAGTAGGATGTCATAGAAACTGTCTTTCTGTCCATCGGGTAGCCCTGGCTGAGGGGCATAGGCCGATATAATGGTTGCTAATCTATTATGAAGCACTATTCTAATCTTAAGTATTCTGTCACTTACTCTGATTACCTCAATTACTCTATCTATCCATTTCTCAGCGATAAGTATACCCACGCCACCAACCCCGTCAGTGTTCCCTGCCCAGAAAATCTTGTACTTGTGTTCCTTGCCTGTGAGTAACCTAGCAGATCCTCCTCTCCACCTTATTTCTTGCATACAACATACATCAACACGTCTCCGTTCAAGCATCTCGACTATCTCGCCAGACCTACCTTTCAGTGTGACTATCTCGCCAGACCTACCTTTATATATTATATATATATATATATATATATATATATGCATACAGTTCTTCCATAACTGTTTCACTGCATTGGGCAGAACTTCTTGAGAACCACATATTGCCATTTTCTCTGTTAACTTCAAGGTCAAGACAGGAAACTGACCAGGTTATAAGAACCATCCTGAAACCAAAGGCAATATAACGATTCTTTTTAATTTTGGCACTTGGCCAATGGGAGTGAAGGGGACATGTTGATTACATCATCCTTAATACTTAATTGGTACTTTATTTCATCAACCCTTTTGGGATCAGTAAAATAAGTACCAGTCAAGCACTGGGATCAATGTAACCAACTATCTCCCTCCCCAAAATTTCAAGCCTTGTGCCTATAGTAGAAAGAATGATTGTTATCATTATTATTATTATTATTATTTTATCACTATCCCTCCTCCCCCCTCGCCGCCTCCTATATACCATTATTATTATTATTATTATTATTATTATTATTATTATTATATTATTATTATTGTTATTATTATTATTGAATGAGAGAGCAGTGCATGCCATCAAAATGACACTGGGGTAAATATAGTAACCCATCCTGCTCAAAAGGTCCCTGAAAAAGGATTGTTTAAGGATGTTGAATGAACCACCCATGTTTCCAGAGGTGAATTATTCAAACCCAAAGAATTCCTCTCAAAACATGGCTATGATGCTCCCCCACTACTTCTGCTTGTGATCAGAGATGCACATATCGTCAGCCACTAAGAGACATGCTATAGTGGTTAAGGTCAAACAACTGACAAGCAAATCTGTGGTATTGAGCAGAATATTTGCTGTAGCCCATCTTTTATACCAAGACAATGTACATGACAACACTTCTAATCAGTTAAGATCAGAAGCCATGAGAGCCATTGCCTGGTACTGCGTAAGATGGCAAATTAGCAGAATTATTAGCAACGTTTCTTCTGGCTCTTTATGTTCTGAGTTTAAATTCTGCCAGGATTGACTTTGCTTTTCATCCTTTTGGGGTCAATAAAATAAGTAGAAGTTGAACACTAGGGTCGATGTAATCAACTTACCCCACCTCAGAACTGCTGGTTTTGTGCCAAAATTTAATATCAATATTATTATTTTTAAGACTTACATCACCTGGAGAATCTTACCTATCAGTGCAACTCTTGAGAGACCACATGTATTTTATAATACATTCAACCTTTCCCACCTTCCAAAATTCAATTAACCTTTCTGGTCCCTTGTCAAAAGAATTCTCACTGCCTTTGCAGAGTCCTCTTTCCCTCCTCTTCTAAATAATAATAGCTCTATAAACAGAATTCCCACAGAGAAAACCTCCGGCTTCACTGCCCACTTTGAAATCAGTTCCAAACAACACTTCCTTGGCCAACCCTCTCCAGATCTACACCATTTCACTTCACCATGCTTTCCAACCTATATGCATATATGCTAAGGGTAGAAATACTTCCAGTTGCTTCAAATAAACAAGGTTACCAACCTAGACAGTTTCCTTTCCTTAAACACCAAAACTTACTCCAATACCAAATTATGGATATATTCTGACTCCTCAGTGTGTCTCATTTCAAAGGAAGACATTTCCTCAGACACAGCCAACTATCATCCTATTACTCTCATCTCAAGCATCTCTAAGGCAGTGACAGCATCCACTAACAATGACCCTCTCCAATACTATGAATCTCTCTCTCTCTCTCTCTCTCTCTCTCTAAAGTGATCACCAGTATGGCTTCTGCAGAGCTAAATCCACTCTCTTATGTCCCTTATTAGTGGGCTCTCATGCTGGAGAAGTTCAGTAAAAGCAATGTTGTTGACCTAAATATCAGCAAAGACTTTGACTGTGTTTGGAATACAAATCTCCAGTCAAACTTCCTGCTTACAGGCTCCACCAATTTCTCTGGCAGCTCCCTATCAAATCATACCATTGTGGCAGCATTGCCAGAGCTCTTTCACCTCCACTCTCAGTCAATTCTACTGTTCCCCAGAGTTTGGTTTTATCACCCACTCTCTTCCGCCACCACATCCAACAACATTCACTCTTATGTAGGATGACATGACTCTTCATTCCTCCCTAACTTTCTCAACCATGCATCATTTATATGCAAACTAGACACCATACTCCAAACCTGTATTGATTTTATAAATAGAGACCTTGAAAGCATCCTCCAGAGCAACCGTATTGATCTCATTTCTTAAAAAAATAATCAAAAAAGCTGAAGTACAACTCATATCAAACAAACTCCACTGTACCACACATCCACTAAATATGAGCAGAACTTCGCTAGAGACCCCACACGCATCCCAAATCTTGGAACTTGCTATCATTAAGGATTTATCAATAGGATAAGATCAATAGAATGAGTGCCAGACTTTTAAATAAGCACTTGGAGCAAGGTCGTTGCCAGTGCCACTGGACTGGCTCCTGTGCAGGTGGCACATAAAAAACACCATTTGAGCATGGCTGTTGCCAGTACCACCAAACTGGCCCTTGTGTAAAAGCACCCACTATACTCTCAGAGTGGTTGGCATTAGGAAGGGCATCCAGCTGTAGAAACTCTGCCAGATCAGATTGGAGCCTGGTGCAACCATCTGGTTCGCCAGTCCTCAGTCAAATCGTCCAACCCATGCTAGCATGGAAAGCGGACGTTAAATGATGATGATGATGATGACTAGGATTAATTTGTTCAACTAAATACTTCAATGCAGTATCCCAGTATGACCGCAGTTCAAAACAGCTCAATGACTGAAGCAAGTAAAAGGTACAAAATCAGAGCATTATTTGCTCTAAATGCAGATGTTTTGGTGGCTTATCAGACGTCCTTGGGTTTCAGGGTTTCAGTTGATGTTCATTCTTCATCATTGACCCTGTCCTCTCCACCCACACTTTACACTGATCATCCTTCTGAGCCAGCAAATTATTTCTCCACACCTACTCTCCCAATGAGAGAGCAATGCATGCCATCAAAATGACACTGGGGTAAATATAGTAACACATCCTGCTCAAAAGGTCCCTGAAAAAGGATTGTTTAAGGATGTTGAACGAACCACCCATGTTTCCAGAGGTGAATTATTCAAACCCCAAAGAATTCCTCTCAAAACATGGCTATGATGCTCCCCCACTACTTCTGGTTGTGATCAGAGATGCACATATCATCAGCCACTAAGTCCAAGATTTGTTAGATGAGAACAACACCCAAATAAAGCAGCTGATTGATAGAAAATGAGTGAATTTTCAGTCTTACCAAAATGACAAGAACAATGAATACAAAAGGAAAGTTTGCCAGAAGGCAAAGGTCAATGTTCAGAAACATTTTCAATAAAGAACAAATGGTAGGTGATCAAAGGACTTGAACTCCAGTAAATGGTTGGTGTGTATGACATATTAGGTTCCTTCAATGATATTAAAGCAACCTATATATTGGCTAGTATGGTATTTTATACAATACATATAAACAAAATATGTAAATACAAACACATACACACACACATACACTCACACACACACAAGGGGTTACTGAAAAGTTCCTTGCTTTGGGTAAAAGAATATATCAGTTAATTATGACTATATTCAACATATTCCACTCTCAGATTTACACACTTATTGCAGTGGTCCACCAGTTAAACAATACAGAGAAAGGTGAAAGGTCATCATTGTTTACAGTTTCACGAGAAGTACTGAGTTAATGTTTATTATTTTTAATTAAACAATCTAACGGTAAATAGCTTTGACTCATAAACTGATAAAAATTGGTTTAATGCTAATGTTCCCTCTCCTCTCCTTCTTCACATTCTTCTTCTTCTTCTTCTTCTTCTTCTTCTTCTTCCATATCACCATCATCATCATCAATATAAACACAAAGCAGATTTAGATTTTAACTCAAAGCAAAAATAATTTTTTATTCACCAAATAGGCACAGGTGTGACGGAAACTGAAAGAAGCCCATTGTATACATACATACATACATAAATACATATATATATATACATATATATATATAATAATATATATATATATATATATATATATATATATATATATATATATATATATATATATAGTCCCTTGACCTCTCTCTCTAACTAACCCTATCTCTCTCTCTATGTCCCCGCTTCCCTATAACCTCATCGCCATGGTTCTCTATGCCCCCCCCCACCTTCCCAAAACCATCATTGCCATATATAAAAGAGCGATTGCATTTATCGTTAACCCCACTCGCTTCAAAATATCTAAAGAAGAATACGCACAGATCATGAATGGCTAAAAGTTAAGTCAATCGTCCAACCTCGCTACGACTACCTTCTTTCTTGCACTTATCTTTATTCTTTCTCTATTCTTCAATTTCCATCTCATTGTATTGTTCCTCATTCTTTCAGTATTTCCTCATTACCCTGTCTAGCTCAAACATTTTTTTTCGTTTAGTCTTGTCTCCCGGTTCATAGCCACTCTGATTTTTCAATTTTTCATTTAGTCTTGTCTCCCGGTTCATACAAACCCATTTGCTAGCTCATACGATTAACAGAACCTCTTTACTCAGCTTCAGCTACGGTGCACCCGCCCTCCCACCCCCACCACACATGCCAGAAGTTCCTATTCTTTGCCATTCCGGGGTTGCTTCCCATGAAGACTGCAAATGCTCTCACCATCCCTACCCCTCCCTACCCCTAGTCTCGACCTGTGTAAGGTAATGTTCATACAGAGCAAAATATGAAAGGCTAATGTTATGCAGGTTGTACTGAAGGCTACTTTACTACTTCATTACTTGCACATGAATTCTGCCAAATGCGAGCTTTCTTTTCAGGTACATGAAGCTACTGTCCACCGTCCCAGGGTCTCTAGAGCCCATGCCTCCCACACCCTCAGGGTTGGCACCCTCAACGTTGGCACTCTGAAAGGTAGGTCTGGTGAGATAGTCGAGATGCTTGAACGGAGATGTGTGGATAATGTTGCATGCAAGAAATAAGGTGGAGAGGAGGATCAGCTAGGTTCCTCACAGGCAAGGAACGCAGGTACAAGATTTTCTGGGCAGGGAACACTGACGGGGTTGGTGGCGTGGGTATACTTATCGCTGAGAAATGGGTAGATAAAGTAATTGAGGTAATCAGAGTATGTGACAGAATACTTAAGATTAGATTAGTGCTTCATCATAGTTTAGCAACCATTATATCAGCCTATGCCCCTCAGTCGGGGCTACCCGATGGACAGAAAGACCGATTCTATGACACTCTACTGCAGACTACCTCGTTGACGAACGACAGAGACCTTATCTTTGTGGCTGGTGACTTCAATGGTCACGTTGGACGACATGCTGGGGGCTTCCATGGCGTACATGGCGGCTATGGCTATGGCTCCATAACGAGGAGGGAACCAGGCTGCTGGAGTTCTGCGATGCAAATAATCTTATGATTTGCAACACTAACTTCAGGAAACCTACCAGCCACCTAGTCACTTACCGATCGGGCCAACATACCAGCCAAATTGACTACATCCTTGCAAGGCAAAGGGAGAGATGGCTGCTTATAAATGCCAAAACCTTCCCAGGTGAAGAATGTACCCCACAACATAGACTGGTAGTTAGTGACTTTAGGATCAGGACTAGGAGGACAACCAGAAGACGACAAATATGGAGAAGAAGGATCTGGAAGCTTAAAGATCCTGCAAATGGACAGAGATTTAGGGACATATTACTTGAAGCCTCTGACGAAGTAGAAGGGGATAGAGCATCACAGGGGGTAGAAGACAGCTGGACGTTTCTAAGGGACAACCTGCTGAGAGCCACTGACCAGATCTGTGGCTGGTGCAAAGTCCCCTCTCGACCTAGAATAACGTGGTGGTGGAACAATATTGTAGACAGGGCTATTAGAGAAAAGAGACAGGTTTGGAAGGTCTGGAAAAATGGGGGTAGCAGGGAATTGTATCAGACTGCCAAAAGAGAAGCTAGGAGACAGGTTTATTTAGCCAGAGGGGAAGCAGATAAGAAAAAATTTGCCAATGTTCTGCGCCATGAGGACCAAAGACTGGAGGTGTTTCGCGTTGCAAGACAGTGTGTGAGAGAGAATCATGATGTGGTAGGAGAGAAGTGTGTTCGCATGGAAGATGGTTCACTTGCGCAAAATGAGGATGCAAAGAGAGAGGTTTGGAGATGCCACTATGAAAGGTTGCTGAATGAAGAAAATGAATGGGATAAAGAGAGTCTGCCGAATGTTGACCCAACAGAGGGACCAGCTATTCGAGTTGATAGTTCCGTGGTAGCTAAGGCAATTAGAAGCATGAAGACAGGAAAAGCCCCAGGCCCATCAGGAATCACTGCAGAGATGCTCAAAATGTCTGGTAGTGTCGGCTATAGCCTGGTCACCCGTATAGTTAATCAGGTGATACACAAAGGAGTCATACCCAATGACTGGTGGAGCAGTATAATAGTCAACTGCTACAAAGGTAAAGGTGATGCCCTAGATACAAATAACTACAGAGGTATCAAGCTGTTGGATCAGGTGATGAAGGTTACGGAGAGGGTCATAGCCCAACTAATTAGAGAGAGAGTTAGTTTAGATGAGATGCAGTTTGGGTTTGTGCCAGGGAAAAGTACTACTGATGCTATATTCCTGGTAAGGCAGCTGCAGGAGAAATACCTAGCCAAAGATAAGCCCCTGTACCTGGCTTTTGTTGACATGGAGAAAGCCTTCGATAGGGTCCTCCGATCCCTTATCTGGTGGGCAATGAGGAAACTAGGGATAGATGAATGGTTAGTGAGAGCTGTGTGGGCCATGTATAGGGACGCTGCTAGTAGGGTGAGGGTTGGAAATGAGTACAGTGAAGAATTCCGGGTAGAGGTAGGGGTCCACCAAGGCTCAGTACTCAGCCCCCTCCTATTTATCATAGTCCTCCAGGCAATAACGGAGGAATTCAAGACAGGATGCCCTTGGAGCTCCTCTATGCTGATGACCTTGCTCTAATTGCTGAGTCGCTATCAGAACTGGAGGTGAAGTTTCAGGTGTGGAAACAAGGATTAGAATCGAAGGGCCTCAGAGTCAATCTAGCTAAAACCAAAGTCGTAATCAGTAGGAAGGTAGACAAATCACAACACCTTCAGGTAGATGGCCCTGCTCGATCTGTAGAAAAGGTGTAGGTAGAAACTCTATAAGATGCACCAAGTGTAAGCTATGGACACATAAGAGATGCAGCAATGTCAAAGGAAGGCTAACTAGGAAGATGGTTTTTGTATGTGGCAGATGCTCAGGAACAATAAACACTGAAAATGCTCTGAGACCAATTCCGTCACTTTCCAGGGAGAAAAACTAGAAATAGTTGATAGTTTCCGTTACCTAGGTGACCAAGTCAGCAGCGGGGGTGGGTGTGCTGAAAGTGTAACTGCTAGAGTAAGAATAGCTTGGGCAAATTTCAGAGAGCTCTTACCTCTGCTGGTGACAAAAGGCCTCTCGCACAGAGTGAAAGGCAGACTGTATGATGCGTGTGTACGAACAGCCATGCTACATGGCAGTGAAACATGGGCCGTGACTGCTGAGGATATGCGTAAGCTCACAAGAAATGAAGCCAGTATGCTCCGATGGATGTGTAATGCCGGTACTCACACTCAGCAGAGTGTAAGTACCTTGAGAGAAAAGCTGGACCTAAGAAGCATCAGTTGTGGTGTGCAAGAGAGACGTTTGCGCTGGTATGGTCATGTGGCGAAAATGGATGAAGATAGTTGTGTGAAAAAGTGCCACACCCTAGCGGTTGAGGGAACCTGTGGAAGAGGCAGACCCAGGAAAACCTGGGACGAGGTGGTGAAGCACGACCTTCGAACTTTAGGTCTCACTGAGGAAATGACTAGAGACCGAGACCTCTGGAAGTGTGCTGTGCACGAGAAGACCCGGCAGGACAAGTGAGTCCATAACCCGTGGCCTTCTACATGGGATGGAGCCAGCCTAAGTATGCATACCTTCCCTTCTTGGGACACAAAACTCTACTTGTGAAGACGTGTTGAGGCAAGTGAGGATCAGAATCGAAATCGATCAATGGAAATTGCGGATGTGTTACCAGTGCCGGTGGCATGTCGAAACTCTGCTTGTGAGACCCGTTGAGGCAAGTGAGGATCAGAATCGAAATCGATCAATGGAAATCGATCAATGAAATTGCAGATGTGTTACCAGTGCCGGTGGCATGTAAGAGAACTTTCCGTTTCGCGACCGTTGCCAGCACCGCCCCGTTTCGTGTCCGTTGCCAGCCTCGCCTGGCCCTCGTGCCGGTGGCACATAAAAAGCACCATCTGTTCGTGGCCGTTTGCCAGCTCTGTCTGGCACCAGTGCGGGTGGCACGTAAAAAGTACCCACTACACTCACGGAGTGGTTGGCGTTAGGAAGGGCATCCAGCCGTAGAAACACTGCCAGATTTGACTGGGCCTGATGAAGCCTTCTGGCTTCACAGACCCCAGTAGAACCGTCCAACCCATGCTAGCATGGAAAACGGACGCTAAACGATGATGATGATGATGATGATGATATATATATATATGTATATATATATATAAACCCTCCTTCCCTGAGCGTCAATAATACTTTAGTTTGTTCACGTCCTGCGTTGCTGTGTTTTTTTTCCCTTTTTCTGTTTTCTTCTGTGTTTTCTTGTTTGGATTAACATATATATATATAATATATATATATATATATATATATATATATATATATATATGTATATATGTATATATATACATATATAGGTGCGGGAGTGGCTGTGTGGTACATAGGTTTAGTCCCACTGTGTGGCACCTTGAGCAAGTGTCTTACTATAGCCTCAAGCCAACCAAAGCCTTGTGAGTGGATTTGATAGACAGAAGCTGAAAGAAGCCCTTCATATATGTATATATATCTATATATGTGTGTGTATGTTTGTTTGTGTGTCTGTGCTTGTCACCCCACCATCACCTGACAACTGATGCTGGTGTGTTTATGTCCCTGTAACTTAGTGGTTCAGCAAAGGATATGATAGAATAAGTACTGGACTTACAAAGAATAAGTCCTGGGGTCAATTTGCTTGACTAAAGGCAGTGCTCCAACATGGCTGCTGTCAAATGACTGAAACAAATAAAAGAATACATATATATATATATATCATAGCACTCCATTGGTTATGATGATGAGGGTTCCAGTTGACCCAATCAACGGAACAGCCTGTTCGTAAAATTAACGTGCAAGTGGCTGAGCACTCCACAGATATGTGTACCCTTAACGTAGTTCTGGGGGAGATTCAGCATGACACAGAGTGCGACAAGGCTAGCCCTTTGAAATACAGGTACAACAGAAACAGGAAGAATGAGAGAAAATTGTGGTCCGCCACCATATCCTGCCAGAGCCACAAGGAGCTTTAGGTGTTTTCACTCAATAAACACTCACAACCCCTGGTCTGGGAATCAAAACCACGATCCTATGACTGTGAGTCCACTGCCCTAACCACTGGGCCATTGCACCTCCACATACATATACATATATATATATATATGTATATGTATGCAGACATGAGGTAATACATAGAAGATGAACATGACCTTCACGTGTAAACTCCTTCATTATTATTCAACTTGTATATATTTGTGACCTAGAGTAAAGGTATTTAAAGTTACAGCTTTGTTCTATGAATTCATTATACAGTATTCCTTTGTCAAATGACATATTACAGCCTTCTGAACAGACTCATCATTAGATGGTTTCAATGACGATCTAAAGAGGTTTTTGTTGTAATAAATGTTACATTAAAATTATATATGTCTACTACCATTATTTTAGTTTTCATAACTAGTTTTATGCATTGTAAAAATTATCTCAATTTATCTGCAAGACCACATAATATAAACATTCAAACATCATCACTATCTTTTCCAAACCTGTTGCATTTCACATAGAAGTTTTGGTCCTTCAAAGTCATTTTCGTGTATAAGCTGATTTATTTATTTATCTATTTATTTATTTATTTATTTATTTATTATTTATTATTTTTTTCTGTAAATTTTGATCTGAAAAATTCAACTTGTATACTGGAAGATACGGCAGGCAGAAAGTCAACAATTTTTAGGAGAGATGTTTAGTTAATACTATTGACCCCTTTATTTGATCGGTACTTGACTTTGGCAGAATTTAGACTCAGAACATGAAGAGCCTGAAACAAAGCAGGCAATCATGATGAATAGGGAAAAAAATCAACTTCAAAATTATAAGGATGTAAGGCAATGTCATTCTTGGTGGAATCTGAACTCAAAACATAAACCAAAATATTGCCAAGTGTTTTGTTTGGCATTCATAATAATTTCTAACCTGGGCTCAAGGCCAGATATTTTGCTGACAGAAACAGTTGTTTATATTGATCCATGGTACTTTTTACATCAAGGGACGACAAGCAAAGTAGACCTCAGTATAGTTTGAACTCTACTGAACAACATGTGTCATCATTATTGTCATTATTACATCCACTATTCCATGCTTGCATGGGCTGGAATTTATTGAAGTAAATTTTCTATGATCAGATGCCCTTTCTGTCACCAAACCTCACCTGTTTCCAAACAAGGTAACATTTTCCCATGGTCAGGCAAGTTCTCACAGAATACTGGAAAGGAATAACACAGTTTGTTTGACAGTGACCATCAATTTACAAATACCACACAATGTCAAAACAGGGAGATACAAACTTACTGACACTCAAACACATATATACACATATACCCACATACATATATACATGCATTTTGGTGTATTTACTGTCACTTGGAATTAGTTGGACATTAATAGAAAATTTGGAGAAAGAGTGAAGATAATGTTAACAAGTGTAGTTATGTTATACAAGTTATAGGGTACTAAACTCATCTTTTATAACAAGATAGAACATTATATATTTCATTTTCAATGGTATAAACTGTATAGTTCTGCAAAATTCAGATAATTTAATGAATAATAGAAGCAGGAATTTAAAGTTTAATCATTTTTCTCTTATTAAACATTGAATGAATATATTGTGTCTCACTGCAATACATAACACAATAACTGTATTTGAACTCATGATCAGTTAATAAGTAGTGGAACATTACCCATCCATTATATCATAATAGAATTTGTTTTAAACTGAAATAATAAAACAGATTGACATAAAACAATGAAACATGTATCTCTAGAACAAAAGGTTTATAGTCTTGGTAAGTGTTGCTATAGGACTGTAACATATGTGGCTTCTGGTTACTGCAACTACATTAATTAACCAGTATAGATGCATGCTAATTAACAAAACTAATTATGTAAAGTGGAAATAATGATGCAATAAATGGAGGAGTATTCACTGGGACATCACAAGGCTCTTTGGAACAGAAGATTTAGTTGATTCTATTATATTATTAATATTTATTTCATTGACCCCAGAACAATTAAAGCAAAGTCGTAGGATTGAAACTTAGCTTAAGATTGGATTTTAATGCTTTTATGTCAGCATACGGCTGCAGCTTATAATTGTGACTTGTAAAGAGTCAAAAATGAGTTTCCTACTGCTGACCTTGCTAACCAAACATTAGCACCCACAACTTGTGCTTTTCTATGTGACATAGCCACTAACAGAACTATTTTAGTAGATTCTCTAGAACATTAATGGATAATTATTTCCCTTTTCATAGAATCTATGCCTGGATTATTTAACTTATTCCCACATATGAAATAAAAAAAGTAATCCTAGCAATGAAAGTCATTTACTGACAGTAGTTGTGGTAAACTCCAATGGATTATGATTACCCTTAATGCATGTATATACTTGGAGTAGTGATGTATTCTAAGCTTATGTACTTACACTTCAATTAGGGATGTGCCTTTGGCTTACATGTGTACACTTGGATTGGGGTTGTACCCCTAGCTTATGAGGGGGCACCCAAAAGAACCTGGAATTTTGTAATGTTATTTTATTCACTTAGTTTTACATATTTACACTTTTATTGCCTTCAAAGTATTCTCCATTTGAAGCAATGCATCAGTCCACATGTGTTTTCCACAGTTCAAAGCAGTCCTGGAACCCTTACGAAGTGATGCCTTTTAACACTTCCATCATTGTTTTCTCCATCTCTTCCAGATCTGCAAAAAGTTTTCCGTTAAGGACTGTTTTCATTCAGAGGAACAAAAAAAAATTTGCAAAGTGCAAGATTGGACGAATAGGGAGGGTGGGTAAGAGGAGTAAGAAGGTATGTGCAGGTACATTGTCATGATGAAATCACTGCTCTCCACTTTGCCACAGGTCATAGTGACCTATTTAGCAGTAGAGGAGAATGTTCTGAAAGTATAATTTCTCTGGCACTACCTTCCTTTCATCTCCTTCTCACCAGCTTCCACTCATCTCTTTATATAATAGGAGGTAGCCATATATCTCCTCTATGGCAAGACACCTCTATCAAGCCACTTTCTCCTCTGAAATACTCTTCATTTAGTATGGAAGTTTTACTCTTTCCCTCTCACTAATCTTTTTCTGTCTTGGCAACCTCACTAGTGTACCCAGGACACTGTAAAGTGGATGATATAAGGAAGAACATCTCACTGGAGAAACCATACCAAAGCAAGCATTGGAGCCTTATACAGTCTTGTGGTTGGCTATATCCTGTCAAATCATTCTATCTTTGCCAGCAGAGAAAATGGACATCAAATGACGACAATGACGAGGATGACAACAAGGATGTTGCTATTTGACCATTGTAAACTTGTTGATAAAACAAGAAACCTAAAGTAGTTTCATTCTGACAGTATAGTAACAGGTTTGTAAATGTTGTAACAGTGTCATGACAGTGTAGTAAAAGCTATGTTACTCCCTCCCCACTATTTATCTTTTATAATATCCTAGAATAATATTTAATGAATTGCAGATCAAATAAAGAAGATATTGCCAAAAGAATGAATTGAGATTATTTTGCTGCTGCTGCTACTACTACTACTACTACTGAAATATCTATAAATTTACCTGACAACTGTTCTTAGAATCTATTTTGTGCTGCAAATAGACATCCACGCCAATGACAGCCTGATCTGCTCAGATCAGGCCGTCATTGGCATGACTGTGGGCAGCAATGGACATCCACGCCAATGACGGCCTGATCTGCTCAGATCAGGCCGTCATTGGCATGACTGTGGGCAGGGGAGTAATATAATTACCCGCAAATCTCTCTATCTCTCCCCACTTCATTTACCTGTAATATAAAAGCAGGCAAAACTCTGTAAACTGACATTTCTGATGAAACTACAGTAGTACTTGAAAACACTTAAATATGTGATTTGATGAAATAATATGTGATATGTAAATAAATATATTTTTGAAATGCCACTTATTTTTTTTGCAGATTTGGAATCTCTGAGGTCGAAAAGGTGGGTTTCTGTAGAAAAAAACAAAAGCACAAGGGTGGTGCAGCCCATGTCCTTTATCTCCACCAATTACTTTGGTATTTGTTATGGTTTAATGATATAAAAAAGTGTGTAGCATGCTGGGCAAAATGATTAGTAGTATTTTGTCTTAACGTTCCGAGTTCAAATTATACTGAGGTCGACTTTTCCTTTCATCCTTTCATATATAATACAAAAGTTTTGTATTAAGAAATGATAATCAATGGTAGTCACTTGTTGTTGATCAAGATTTCTCCATTTTCTACTTGATTTATATATATATATATATATATATATATATATGGGGGCAGAGGCACACAATGAGTAACTTCTGATGTCTTGTTATTTTCACCCTACCTGTTTGAAATCATTATGTGGAGCAACAACACAGCAAATGGTTATTTCAAGGCCAATTGAGTGTGTGTGTGTGTGTGCACGTGGTGTTTGTCATCGTGTCATTGAGAGAAATAATCAAATAAGGAGTGTCTCAGGTGACTAGAAGTTACTGAAAGAGACATGTATCAATGAATTAAAGATAAAAATTACCTAATTATAGATAAAAAATACCATGAGACACTGAGTAATCTCTCTGTGATATTTTAGCTAGTGATGGTCACATGAGACATGATGTAATGCTAATCATAGTCATTGTGAAAATATTTCAAGTAATTTTTTATCAGATTGAGGTAAACCTCAATAATTCTCCCTCTCAACTGTATCTCTTTTACTTGTATTGCATTTTATGATGATGACTGCCATTCCTTCCAGCATGACTTACAGTTTGGTTCTTTATACATCTCTGAAACTATCCCTGATAACCTTACAGCTACTCAGTAGCATTTTGCCTCAATCTAATTATTGCTACTGAGAAAAACTGTTTCAATGTTATCATCATCATCATCATTTAACGTCCGTTCTCCATGCTAGCATGGGTTGGACGGTTCGACTGGGGATCTGGGAAGCCAGAAGGCTGCACCAGGCTCCAGTCTGATCTGGCAGTGTTTCTACAGCTGGATGCCCTTCCTAACGCCAACCACTCCGAGAGTGTAGACATAACTCCGAGAGTTATCCCTATAAATACACTTTTCCTGAATCACATACTTTTCAGAACTATCTTCTTGCTTTGTTATATAGTAATAACAAAATATATTATTTCACTTTTATAATTATCTCATCCAGTTGCTATTTGGCTAGTTAATGCAGCAAATACTTCAATTGTATCATAGACCTACTAAAGTCTCTCATTTTTTTTATACAATGACTATAGTCTCCATGGACATCAGTGTATGTATCGTGTTGGTCATAAATAAAACATGAAAATATATTTGTAGTGACACCACTTTGGAAGTCTTCAGTGCACATGTGCAGAGTTGGATTCTTCTGGGAGGCCTGCCGGAGGTTCCCTCATGTGTATGCGCAGAGAACTAGCAGTAGCAAAACTTCCCGTGTATCGAATTCTCTCTCGAAGCTGACAGCCTAATTGAACAGACGCGTTCTCACAGCTATCCCAAACTGCCACCACGTGGCGAAGCTACACTATGCTGGAACGAAACAGGATTTGGTTCACACCACTTAACTATAGTGACTAGCTTCATGGCTACCGGTTTGCCCTGAAGGGAATATATATATATATAATACAAAATGAGAAAATGGAGAAATATATCTAAATCAATCATCAACTATCAGATAATACCGAATCACATACTTTATTAAAACACTACACAATAGCAATGATATTATACATTAATACAGTACAATAATTACAATCAATATGATGAAATATAACTAAATAAATATAACAAGACATAAAAATACTTTTTAACATTTATGTATTAGCTTTGTTGGGTACTTCTCTAGCAGTATATTGGATATATGTTATCCCATGGAGGGTTGAATTTACAACCCCTATCTCATTTTATATATATATATATATATATATATATATATATTATTGTGAATCCAGAAAAATAAAAATATTTATGCTGTTTGAAGATATTTGAAGTCTTGAAAGTTCATGGTTTGGAATTCATTGTCATCGCTCTGATTTGGTCGACAATGCCATGTGTTTAGTTTAAACTGCAGTAAAAATAGTGGGGCCTCAATTAGGTGTTCCTTAAAAAATAGAGCCTCTTAGGACATTCCCTAGGATTAGGGGAGTTGCTGGTTTGAGTTCCATTGTCCTTGCACCAATGGTCTAGGAGGAGTTAATGAACATAAAAACATAACAGATAGAAACATCACAAATTTATAATAGGATGACTGACATTAGAAAAGAAAATGAAAATCAGAACTACTGCAAGATATATGAATGTAGCATTATATCTCTTCAGTTACCTACTTTGGAAAGGTTTTTTAGTAACTTGTGAACATTGTTATTTGAGAATTTCTTGTTTAGTTTTTATGTAAAATCATGGGTGAGTGTCTTTGACTATTGCCCCAAACTAACCAAAGCCTTATGAGTAGATTTGGTAAATGGAAACTGAAAGAAACTCATCACGTGTGTGTGTGTGTGTTCTTGTCTTGACATTTTGTGGGTCTCTTCTTTTTGGGAACTCAAATTTACCTGGTAATCTCACTTGTGCTGGTAACACACAAAAAAAGCAATCAGTATACATAGCAAGGTGGTTGGCATTGTGAAGTGCATCTGACCATAGAAAACATACCAAAGCTGACATCAGATCATGGTGCAGAACTGCAGTTTGCCAGTTCATGTCAGCATGGAAAACAGACAATAAATGACGACGACAATGATGATGATGATGATGATGATATATACTGGGGTTGGACAAAATAATGGAAACACTTGTTAAATGTTAGTATTATTTTTTTAACACAGAGTTGCTCCTCACTTTAATACACTGAGAAATTGCACCGTACAGGTTCTGAATGGTTGTCAGGGGAATTTTAAGCCATTCTTCAAGTAAAACCTCCTTTAGGTCTTTCCCTGATAATGGTGAAAGGAAGCAGCTCTTCATTTGCTACTCCAAAATGTGCCATAAACATTCAATCATATTGAGATCTGGTGATTGTGGGGGGCCAATCCAAGTGGTCTTCTTTATTTTTGTGCTCCTTGTAGTAATTTTGAATAACATTAGTTATGTGAATTAATGCATTACCATCATGGAAGATGGCACTACCATCAGAGAACAGTGTTTTTACCATAGAATGAACATGATCAGCTAAAATACTCAGATAAACATTTGTGTTAACTCTGCCTGGTAAACAACTTAAATGCCAAAAGAATTCCATATGGCTACCTAAATCATCACAGAGCTACCTCCATGCTTCAAAAGAGGGGTCAAATAATTAGGGTTGAAGGCTTCTTTTGGTTGTCTCCAGACATAAACTCAACTTAATGCAGAGAAAAAGGCAAATGATGATTTATCAGAGAAGATGAAATTCTTCCATTGAGGCATTGACCACTTCTAACAATCTATACACCATTTTTACTGTTTAATAAAGTTGATGTGGGTTCAAGGGATGTTTAGCACTTGAAGCTCACCCATGGTATCCAGGTTTTCACAGCTCATGACAAAATGTCATGAGCTGCAAAATCCTTTGATTGACCACATGGTGGCAAAGTAGTGATCTGGTACTACTGCTGCTTGTGCTACCATAGTCCAATGTTTTTAAGTCACCATACATTTCTTTATTCTACAAACCCTCTCTATGTTCCTTTGCCTTCCATCTATAATTATGCTTGCCAGAACTTGTTCTACTTTGGTTATGGAATGTCATTACGATTTTATAAACTACTAGCAGTATCACCCACCGTTGCTCGGGTTTGTTTCGACCCTTTAGAATTGGAATTTTTGAAAAGTAAAAATTTTGCATTATGTAGCTTGTTATTCTCTTTAAGTGAACATTTTTCTGGTTGGAATACACCGAAAAATGGAGACACAGCAGTAAAAAAAAATCGTAAATAATAGGGATTTTCGTAGAACAAAAGCTCCTTTTTGATGTAAATAATTTTTGGTGTTAACATGGTCCGATTTGATACAAGCCTTCTTGTATCATACTCTCAATTTTGGTCAACTTGTGCCGCAGGGTCTCGAAGGAGATAGTGTTAGTTGAAGGCTACCAAACCTGCCATACACAGACAACTTCAGCTTTATATATATAGAGAAATAACTCTTGAAAAATTAAACCAGTTTTAGTGACTGAAATTCCAGCCAACCGTGCACCAACAACTTGTTCTGTGTGGAAATCATATAGGTTATGCATTTTAACCTATTTAAATATAAATTACTGCCAATAGAGAAAAACAGAAGCTTATATAATAAACAACAATGCACACATTATGCATATGAATGTGTATCTACTGACTAGAACTGTTGTTTTTCTTTTGAAATATTGCTAATAGGAAAAAAGAGTTTAATAAAAGTGGTGTTTCCATTGTTTTGCCTAACCCTGAATATATGTGTGGGGGTATATATACACCCCTCACACATATATATAAGTATGTATGTATATACATGTTTATACATATTCATATGTACATACATATGTAGGAATATATATACAGGGTGCAGTGAATAAACTGTCATCTATATTATGCAAAATTAATAATAACACTGACATCTCATTTTAACAGTCATATTTACCAAAATTTCATAAAAATATTTTGAAATACTAAACAGTAGGCGCAGGAGTGGCTGTGTGGTAAGTAGCTTGCTAACCAACCACATGGTTCCGGGTTCAGTCCCACTGCGTGGCATCTTGGGCAAGTGTCTTCTGCTATAGCCCCGGGCCGACCAAAGCCTTGTGAGTGGATTTGGTAGACGGAAACTGAAAGAAGCCTGTCGTATTTATGTATATATATATATATATGTATGTGTGTGTGTGTGTGTGTGTGTGTGTGTGTTTGTGTTTGTCTCCCTAGCATTGCTTGACAACCAATGCTGGTGTGTTTACATCCCCGTCACTTAGCGGTTCGGCAAAAGAGACCGATAGAATAAGTACTGGGCTTACAAAGAATAAGTCCCGGGGTCGACTGGCTCGACTAAAGGTACTACTCCAGCATGGCCGCAGTCAAATGACAGAAATAAGTAAAAGAGTAAATTTATTCAATAAAATCGCCATTGGCTTCAACCACGGCCTCCAGACAACTTTGGAATCTCCCACAACTCTTCCAGATGGTTTCCTTGTTTAAGTTGGTGAATGCTGCAATGATCCTTGCCTTCAGTTCATCTTAGTTGTCACAAGGAGAGGGTTGCAGTTTGGGGAGATAGGTAGCCAGATGTTTGGGGTGATGTGGTCACAGAAATTATCTGGCAGCCATGACTGGGTTCTTGTGCTTGTGTGGCTTGGTGCAGAGTCCTGTTGCCAGACATAGGGTCTTCCAGCAGCCACCCTCTTGACCCAGGGCAGCACTACCTCCTCCAGGCACTTGATGTAAGCCTCCATATTGAGTCTGAGGTTGTGTAGAAAGATAAATGGAGGCATAACATCACCATCACTACTGATCACTCCAGACACCATGATGTTGGCTAGATGTTTGATTTTTATCACTCTCGGTATATGTCTTCAGATTGACACCCAAACACTCTGATATGTTTGTATTGGAGCTTCTGGAGCAAATGCTAAACAGTACAGCATGTTGTTTCCAAATTTCTGGCAGAGTGAATTGCATCATGCTGCTGTTTTTCTCACAGATGGTGCCCAACTAACCCTACTATACTGTGTAGTTGACAAAATCAAAAACCAACAATTCACAAGCATATAATTAAAAATATGATATTGTGACAATTTACCCATCACACCCTGTATATGTATGTGTGTATGTGTGTGTGTGTATATATATATAGGAATTTATAATTATACAATATAATTATATTAAAGGGTGCAGATAAATTGTTACCTACAAGGTTTTTATTTCACGCTGGCCACTTGATAAAATTATTTAAGTGGTTTATTCTTAATTTTGCACAATATATATATATATTATATATATATATACATATCTATAATATAAATTGGACATGGGTGATCGTTGTATTCTTTCTTTCTTGAGGTTCACAGCCAAACATCTGGGTGCAGACGGGTGCATAGATCAGAATGTGGTTTATAATTTTTTCCTAGCCCCCATACTTACCAAGAAAATCAATTAAAACTTTTTCTAATGGAATTACCCTGTGTTCTGCCATTAAAACAATCAGTTGCTCACACACCTGGCATATACCATTTCACTAGCAACAAGGGGAGTACAGGATGACAGTCAGCCAAAGTCATTCATACATACATAACATTTCTCCCTTTTTCTCTGTCAGTCACTCACACATTCATTCACTACAAAAAGGGAATAAAAAAAATTCAGTTAACTCTCTCTTGGCCATACATAGATACATACATCTATGTATACATACATACATACATAACAACTTGCGCGTGTGTGTGTGTGTGTCACTGAAGCCATTCATACATACATAACCTCTCTCTCTCTCTCGCTTTTTCTCTGTCAATCACTCACACATTCACTCACTACAAAAAGTGAATAAAAAATTTCAGTTATCTCTCTCTCTCTCTCTCACATACACATAAACCAGCAACATTACTCTCTCTGTCTCTTCACACACACTAACAAAAGCAATTCGCATACACACCACACATTGTCTTGCACACCCCATCAAACACACACACACACAAACATGCACGCACACACATCAATTCTTCCGTTTCACATCAACTTCAAAAGAACTTCACTCATACAATTGCGTTCCCTCTCTGTTTCTTTCGCTTTCACACTGACTTCAAAAGATCCCCTTCCCCCCCTCTCTCTCTCTTTCGGAGAGGCACTGAGCAGCTATACGCACACATTAAATAAAATGAAAATTTTTTACGGAAACCAACGATCATCTTCAAAAATGTAAATAAACACATGTGGTTTATAAGTGGTTTGTAAGTGACAGTCGTGTGTTCCCATATCAAAAGAGCACCCAATATTTTAATGATTACAAAGAGGTCCAATAGAATAGCTCTCAGAAACAGACTACATACAAATCCATTCTTCACAACTCTTGAAGCAGTTTTCTGACAAGGGGTGGGGAATCAGGAAATTGTCATACAGCTGGAGGCTCCAATCAAAACAGGGGACCCAAAATGGTAAGGTTGAGAAACGTTGTTATAGATTATGCCTAACCGAAAACGATCACAACCACATCATCCAAACAGACCAGGTGAAACTGGGCTTAGCTGCTACTATATATATATATATATATATATTTATACAAATTGAGATAGGGGTTGTAAATGCAACCCACTATGGGATACCATATATCCAATATACTGCTAGTGAGGTACCCAACAAAGTTAATACATAAATGTTAAGAATTGCGATACAATTAATTCATTTACTGTATTATATGGGCAAAGGTAAAATGTTTTACCACAAATTCATAATACAAAATAAGAAAATGGAGAAATACATCGAAATCAAATATCAATTACCAGATAATACTCAATCACATACTTTATTAAACTACTACATAAGAAACTATAAGGTTAAACATAATAATGCAGGGTAAAGCAGTGTGCATGAAGGAGTGTAGATGAAATAGTAATGTTATACGATAAGTAGAATACGTATAATAGAACATAAATATAATATTTATATTTATATTTATGTGTACTTATATTTATATTTATGTTCTATTATACGTATTCTACTTATTGTATAACATTACTATTTCATGTACACTCCTTCATGTACACGGCTTTACCCTGCATTATTATGTTTAACCTTATTGTTTCTTATGTAGTGGTTTAATAAAGTATGTGATTGAGTATTATCTGCTAATTGATATTTGATTTCGATGTATTTCTCCATTTTCTTATTTTGTGTATATATATATATATATATATATATATATATATATATATATATATATACACAGACATATATAAACATACATATATATGCATGTGTGTGTATATATATATATGGAGGTGCAACGGCCCAGTGATTAGGGCAGCAGACTCGCGGTCGTAGGATCGCGGTTTCGATTCCCAGGCCGGGCGTTGTGAGTATTTATTGAGTGAAAACACCTAAAGGCTCCATGAGGCTCCAGCAGGGGTGATCCCTGCTGTACTCTTTCTTCTGTTGGCCTGCTCGCTTAGCCAGCGGGGTGGTGTCATTCGAAGGCTAAAACAATGCGAACGCATTGTGACCAGCGATGTGTAACTACATCTGATGGACTGGTCGGTCACGTGATATGTATATATATACATACATGTGTATACACACACACACATGCATGTATACACAGATAGACACACAGACACATGATACAAGCAGTAATACCTGTCATTGATTGGTTAATTACTTTTACTCTTTCTCTATAATAACATTCAAAGTGTTATTATATATAGAGAGATTTACTCTTCCTGCATGTGTGTATTTTATAAAAGTAAACATGTAATAATTGAAGTAGAAAAAGATCAATTTTATACACGAACTTCTGTTTGTTTATTATATGACAACAATAAATGAGTTGTATGCGTTATTTTATATATCAATACAGTAATGGTAATTATATAATACACAAGGCTTTCATCGGCATGAAGCTGTAATGAAAGAGAATTGCCCAACGTGCCACACAGTGGGACTGAACCCAAGGCGACATGGTTCACACAGCCACGCCTATAAAGGAGTGATACATTTTGGATAAGATACTCCTTAATACAATTTGCTTAACAAAAAGATAGGATGTTTACAGCGAGAAGACCTTTGAGTTTAATATTGACTCAAGCAATGAAACAACTAAAAATGCTACACCATACAAGGTGTTCCAGAATTAATTATCTGTTTCAATGTTTGGGTTTGTTTATAAAAATACTATTTATTTATGTAGTATTAAGACAGTTTAAATAACTGTTTGAGATTGAAGGCTTAAACAGTGTTTTTGAGCTGGTATTTAGAAATGATTTGAAACATTTGAAAACTTGTCCAACACTGTGATGAAGAAAGCAGAAGTACATGGATGCAAACTCTTTTTCATCTTCTCATTAAGAGGTGTGAAGCAGAAAAACTTCTCAGTCCAACATATTTTGGTGGTGGTCGGATGGGAGAGTGGGAACAACTATGCTGAAGCATTCCATATTTTTGCGTGTGTGTGTGTGGTGGGGTGTTGTTATTCCAAAAGCCAGAAGAGGGGATGATATAAAAAAGTGAAATTTTAGAAATAACTTTGGTTGTTGTTTGTAGTGAGTTGAGTGACTGCATTGAGATGTCCTTCATTTTGTCTGCTGGTTCAATGGGTATCCATTCACAAGTGGTGGGTATTGCTATTCCAACAACCAGATAAGGAGTTGATTAAAAAATATCAAAATGTTGGGAAAAAAATTATTTTTCAGAGATTTGGCTGTTACTTCAAGCATATCAAATAGTCATATTAAACTCTCTGTCATCAGCTTTGCTGATTCAACCAGCATCATTATTTATGGCCAGGTTCCAACCTGGGCTGCAGCAGCAGAGTCCATCTGCCACACTTCTCAGTCCAACATCACTGCCTCAAGGTCCTGAATACTTTCCAGGCCAGTGTCTGCAATTAAGTCATCAATGTAAATGTAACGATGTTTTCCTCTTCTTACATCACCATGAACTGGATTCCACAAGACTAATTTGGATGCTTCCAGTTCAGGGTAGGACACAGCAACCAGATAGTCACAGATAACTTTGCCTGACCTCCATAAAGGCATTCATTTGTCATATGTGGCTGCCATTTCATATTTGTCGATGCAGATTTTGTATGGCCGGATGCCCTTCCAAGAAAAGTAATGTTTCTCTCAATGGTCAGACATGTTTTTGTAGAACATTAGAAATGACTGATAGACACAGACGTAAATACATAAAGCAGTAGGTTTTGAGTGTGTATAAACAGTTGCAAAGTGGAAGAACTAAGCAGTTAAGTTTAAATATATGTGGAGTATTATAGGGGGGGGGGTCAGGTGAGTATTCCAAAAGTTGGGACAGGGAGGAAGAATTTCAAAACTCAAAATATTAAATTCTTTCTTTTTCAGAATTATAATTTCACCATTCTGAACATATTTTTTGAAAATAGCTAAAAAAAAAAAAAAAAAAAAAATTTTTTAAAACCATTGTGTATGGGAGGGATATTTGAAATGTCGAAAAGCTGTTTTGGGATCAAAATCATACTCTCTGTTGTTGAAAACATCGGATTTTGAAGAAATTTTTGGAAATCAAATGAAAAGGGGTGAAGCGTTTTCAATACAATTTCTTCCAATTTGCAATTGTTTATACATACTTCATTCAGAACCTACTCTTTCAATTTCCATCCACCAAATCCACTCAAAGTTTTGGCTGGCCTGGGGCTGCAGTAGAAGATGCTCATCCAAAGTGCTATGTAGTGGGACTAAACCCAAAACCATGTAGCTGTTAATGAAACTTCTTAATGACACAGCCATGCTTCTCTCTATATATTTTTGAGTGTGTATACATTAACCCTGATGGGCAAGCAATTGAATCAAGAGTTGTGACTACACAGTCATTCTATTACACCCAGGCAGTGCATCTGGGGCTGCATTATGCAATGTGTCTAATTTTAAAAATTTATTTGTAATATGAGTCAGCTGCTATTTCTAGCATGTTTGCTAACTTGATAGAGGCTCTCTTGTTATTCAGCCTTGGCTCAATTCTGATGAAAAATATTCCAACCAATCCCAGTTTTTTAAAAGAATATAGAACTACATAATCAAGTACAATCCTTATTCAAAAGCCATTTCTAGTAAGTCAACCAACCACTTTGAACCACATACTATTTTTGTGCATCTGGTTAATATCCAGCAGTGAAATGTTTATCACAAAACATTTTTTCTATGAGTTTGGTATATTTATTGTCAACAGACTCAATAATAACAGGCTTTATTTCTGTCAAGACTGGAGCTGACAGAAATATACTAACAACACACTCCTCACCTGACCGTGATATGGTAAGACTGTCATGAAAACTCTAGGAGTGATCTAATATTTAAGGATACACTTAGTATTGTGTCAGCAATGAGATAATGATGGGATTAGGAGAGAAGGTATACACAGATGGGGATTAAAAAATGCTTATTTCATATTCTTAGGAAAAAAGGAAACTGTTACTACTGGGCTGTGAAAGTTGGGATCCTAAAGTGGAGATTGAAAGTAAAATAGGGAACACTTGAAATTGGGTTGGGGCAGTAACTGGAGAGGGTGAAGGAGACACTTGTTGATGAGGACTGGCTGCAAGGTAAGGACAGTAGCTGGTGTAATTTAGGAGACAGATGTGTTAAGGTGACTTGCTAATATAAGTTAGAAGTAGGTGATGTAATTCAGAGTTGCACAATGAATTATTTGTGCAAATGATTAAAAAAACAACACAGAAATTAAAATAGAACATCTTTATTTACAAATCAGTATAAATTAAAATAATTCAAGTTTGCTCAGCTAAAAATGTTCTTTTAGCTGTTGTCCTCATGTAAGGCTTGTAAACCCACTCAACATCTGCCGTGTCAGCATTATCAATTGTTCCCAGGATTATTTTAAACACTGCAAGTACAACAAAATAAATAAAGTATGGATTTATTATTATATTATTAGTAATAGTTCTGGTAGTAGTTATTCTTCTTTCAGTTTTGTTTCTCTTTCTTGTCGAGTGTCTTCCCAATGCCTAGGGCAAAGAAACTCACTGTATACATTGGTAAGCCACTAAAATAAATACACTCAGTTGTTCGTTTACAAAACCAAATAAAGTTATGCAAAAAAAAAAGAAGTTATTTACAGGACAAGTTATTGTTCTCACAGCAACAATGTTCCTCTAAACATGTTTAATGTACCAGTAAAAACAATCTTTTACACTACTTGCAGGTAAACAAGAGATCATTCTTAAATAATTTTCTGTTTCTTTTTATTATTATTAAGGTGGTGAGCTGGCAGAATCGTTATCACGTCAGACAAAATTGCTTAGCGGCATTTCATCCATTTTTATGTTCTGAGTTCAAATGCTGCCAAGGTTGACTTTGTCTTTCATCCTTTCAGGGTCAATAAAAAACTACCAGTTGAACACTGGGGTCATGATAATTGACTTATCCCCTTCCACAAAATTGGTGGCCTTGTACAAAAATTTGAAAACATTATTATTGTATTCTTAACACATTACTGAATCAATCTAGTCAACAGTTGATATTCTGTTATTGCCCCCATGGGAGTGGGGTACAAGTACTTTAAGCAGCAGGAACACTATCACTATATCATCATCATTTAACATCCATTGTCCATGCTAGCATGAGTTGGACAATTTGATCAGTGCTGCTAAGCTGAGGGTCTGCACCAGACTCCAGTCTGATTTGGCATGCTTTCTACAGCTGGATGCCCTTCCCAACACCAATCATTCCGAGAGTGTAATGGGTGCTTTTACGTGCCACCGGTACCAGTACCAGTTATGTAACACCAGTATCTGCCATAACTACAATTTCACTTGACTTGATGACTCTTCTTCTCAAGCACAGCAAATATATATATGTATAATATATATATATTATACATATGTATATCATCATCATTTAATGTCTGCTTTCCATGCTAGCATGGGTTGGACGATTTGACTGAGGACTGGCGAACCAGATGACTGCACCAGGCTCCAAAGATAGATAGATAGATAGATAGATATAGAGAGAGAGAGAGAGGGGGAGAGAGAGAGAGAGAGAGAGAGAGAAAGAGATATGAATATCTGTGTCTTTGTGTCAGTGTTTATACCCCACTACTGCTTGGCCAACGGTGGCGTGTAACCTTATAACCTAGCAGTTCAACAAAAGAGACTAACAGAACAAGTCCCAAGCTAAAAAAACAAAAGGTAAGTGCTGGGGTTAATTCATTCAACTAAAAAATTCAAGGTGGTGCCCCAGCATGGCTGCTTATCTAATGGCTGAAACAAGTAAAAGATAGAAAATAAAAAGAAACATTACACTTTGAAAATAGAGCTTATAGTGTTTTGTATACATTTCAATAAATGATATAGTTTTACTTACATTTTAGCTCAAACCTTGGTCCAACTTCGGTTAATTCAATTTTTTTTGATTCAGCATTCTTTGAGTAAACATGATGCCTAGAAAAATGAAGCCAAAGAATTGAAACCAGTTTAAATAGAACACGCTTTTGCAATTTTAAAAACAAGATTTCGTTTCATCATCATCATCGTTTAACATCCACTTTCCATGCTAGCATGGTTGGACGATTTGACTGAGGACTGGCGAACCAGATGACTGCACCAGGCTCCAAAGATAGATAGATAGATAGATAGATAGAGAGAGAGAGAGAGAGGGGGGGAGAGAGAGAGAGAGAGAGAGAAAGAGATATGAATATCTGTGTCTTGTGTCAGTGTTTATACCCCACTACTGCTTGGCCAACGGTGGCGTGTAACCTTGTAACCTAGCAGTTCAACAAAAGAGACTAACAGAACAAGTCCCAGCTAAAAAAACAAAAGGTAAGTGCTGGGGTTAATTCATTCAACTAAAAAATTCAAGGTGGTGCCCCAGCATGGCTGCTTATCTAATGGCTGAAACAAGTAAAAGATAGAAAATAAAAAGAAACATTACACTTTGAAAATAGAGCTTATAGTGTTTTGTATACATTTCAATAAATGATATAGTTTTACTTACATTTTAGCTCAAACCTTGGTCCAACTTCGGTTAATTCAATTTTTTTTGATTCAGCATTCTTTGAGTAAACATGATGCCTAGAAAAATGAAGCCAAAGAATTGAAACCAGTTTAAATAGAACACGCTTTTGCAATTTTAAAAACAAGATTTCGTTTCATCATCATCATCGTTTAACATCCACTTTCCATGCTAGCATGGGTTGGACGATTTGACTGAGGACTGGCGAACCAGATGGCTGCACCAGGCTCCAATCTGACCTGGCAGAGTTTCTACAGCTGGATGCCCTTCCTAACGCCAACCACTCCAAGAGTGTAGTGGGTGCTTTTATGTGCCACCGGCACGAGGGCCAGTCAGGTGGTACTGGCGACAGCCTAGCTCAAATGGTGTTTTTTACGTGCCACCTGCACTGGCGATGACCTCGCTTGAATGTTGTTTGCTAGAATCTGAGAAGGGAAAGAACACATAAAATACACAACTGGACAATAGGACAGAAATTACTTCATAATTCATATCAGCTGAATTAAAAATGTAAATATATAAGTGATGTATTGATGTCTATAACTGATGGTCATTATATTCCAGAAAAGCTAAACCAATCTAAAATAAGTTCATAAAATATTATAAAGGTTAGAGAAACTGCACAAAAAAAAAAATATGAATAATTAAACAATGTGAAATAATATGAATGACAATATTGATTCAGATAACTATAATAAAAGTTCCTGTCTGATTTGGTTTGGTTTCTATGTCAGGATGCCCTTCCTAACATCAACCACTTTACAGAGTGTGCTGGGTGCTTTTAATTGGCACAGGTGCTCTTATGTGGCACTGGCACAAATGCTTTTTATGTGGAAGTGGCACGGGGCTCTTGCAGGCCAATCCTCTTCATCAGGGGGAGCAGCATTAGCACTTCCACTGTGGAGGACGAGTCTTCTCGAGTTCAGCAAGGAGCCAGATATCTCAAAGTTCGCCTTGAACCTATGTGGGTCTGAATTCAATTCTTATTTCTTTATTGCCCACAAGACGCAGGAGTGGCTGTGTGGTAAGTATCTTGTTTACGAACCACATGGTTCCGGGTTCAGTCCCACTGCATTGAACCTTGAGCAAGTGTCTTCTACTGTTGCCTCAGCTGACCAATACTCTACAAATGAAATTTGGTAGCTAGAAACTGTGTAGAAGCCCACTGTATATGTATGAGTGTGCCAGAGAGAAACTACCAAAACATCAATGGCTCAAACACAAATACATTGTGTTACACAGACATTCTCTATCATTCTCCTCATTGGAAATGCAGTGACAGACTCTTTGGAAACCTGAAATCTGTGGTGCTATCGTTCACAAAGGCATGACTGAGAGGAACTAAAAAAGCTAAAAAGATATCATCATCATCGTTTAACATCCGTTTTCCATGCTAGAATGGGTTGGATGGTTCAACCAGGAGGCTACACCAGGCTCTAGTCTGATCTGGCAGTGTTTCTACAGCTCAATGCCCTTTCTAACGCCAATCACTCCATGAGTGTAGTGGGTACTTTTTACGTGCCACCAGTACAGGGGCCAGAGGAGGCTGGAAACGGCCACGATCAGATGGAGCTTTTTATATGTCACTGGCACAGGTATCACAACTACAATTTCCATTTGATTTTCATTTTGATGTTATGTACTTGACTCAATAGGTCTCCTCAAGCACAGCAGGTCGCCCTACAATCCAAGGTACTTTTGAATGGGCTGGGGCTGGTTAAGCTAAACTGGTATAGGATACAGCCATGAACTCACTTTATTTGCTGGGTCTTTGCAGTCACAGCATATCTCCAGAGGTCTTGGCCTTTCGTCATTGCCTCTGTGAGGCCCAAAGGTCATGCTTGACCACCTCATGCCATGTCTTCCTGGGTCTACCTCAACCCCGGATTCCTTCAACTGTTTGGGAGTGGCAGTTCGCACACATGCATCGTACAATCTACCTTTCACTCTGAGTGAGAGGCCCTTTGTCACCAGCAGGGGTAAGAAGCTTTCTAAACTTTGCCCAGGCTATTCTTATTCTAGTGGTGACACTCTCTGAGCATCCACCCCCACTACTAACTTGATCACCTAGGTAGCGGAAGCTATCAACTACTTCTAGTTTCTCCCACTGGAGTGTGATGGAATCTGTTTTCTGAGCATCTGTGATGTTTATTGCCCCTGTGCATCTGCTGCACATGAAAGCTACCTTCTCAGTTATCTTTCTTTGATGTTGCTGCACCTCTTATGTGTTCATAACTTACACTGGGTACATCTTATATAAAAATATATTTAGAAGTAAATGACTGAATACAAAGTAAACTTTGGGAAATAGAAAAGACATGAGTTATTTCCCTTACAATGTCAACCATTATTTCTTTCTATTGTCATTGCAAAGATTTTGTCAGTTTGATACATTAAAAATATATTAAAACATGTTATAACATCAAACAGTAGAGTCTATTACCATATAAATCATAGTTTGAATGACAACAAATCAGGTTCAATATAATTTTAGCTTCCACCTCGGTCGAGGGCAAGTCCAATTATTGTTTTTGACTGACCAAACATAGATCAATGATGGATATTATATAATATCTAGATTAAAACTGACAACTAGTTCTTTTCACTAGCAGGCTTATGATCAAAGACATTCCAACCACAATCATCCTATCTTTTATTCAGACATTGCTCAACATGTCCTTAGATAGAAGGGTATAGTTTAAGGGAGATTTGGCTGCTATTTTCAGCAAGTCAAGCAACCATGTAGATCATTAGATCATAGTTAAGGATTGTGTCAGAGAGAGTGATCTGCACTCACTAATCCCTTGGTGACCATACTTCTACAGAATTCCATTGGCTATGTTTCAGTTAATTTCAAAATTAATCCAGAATTTTAGGATTTAGTACAATAATTAAAATGATGTCCATTATAAAATTTGTGTTTGGAACAAAGTTCTCAGAAAGTGCAATGAAAAGATTAAATTTAAAAATCAAAGATTTCAAACAAGAAGTTTCGTATGATGGAATCAGCAGTGGTAGTTACAAGTGGATTTATATCTTAAAGGGTGAAAATAAAATTGCTGAAAAACTTACCTGAATGAGATGAAATCATCAGAATTAGAAAATGTCATAACACGTTTACTGTCTTCTTTTGGGACGGGATATAAAAATTTTAGAATATTTTTCACCTAGAAAAATCATGTTAACATCTTTTAATATAAACATCACCTATGTGGAATACTTCACACCATCCACATATTTATCTTAAAATATTTACATTAGAAAAAGCAATCATCATGTACAAACAGTTTGTTTACATTTGTTTCAAGTGAACGTGATCCCAAGATGTGTATTTTACTAGACAAAACAAGACATTTCTAAAGATAAAAATCTGCTGAAATGCTTTTAAAGCAAATTTAAAAGTTTGGATTCAACTAATAGCTAATCAACTTATTTAACATTCAGATTACTCTGTCAAATGTAATGCTTATTTATTGATAGTTTTGAATTAATCATGCAATATTTCATAGTTTCAAGATATCAGTGATGTGATTGTTTATTTTTAGAATGACACTGTATGGCTGGTATGAGAGGCCAGATCTGACTAGTTTTAACTTAAACCAGGTAAAACATTTGAGCTGGATATGACCAATTTAAACAGTAAGAGGTTAATAGTTTCAGTGTGTTGTATATTCTGATAACAGGATATACAGACACAAACACCACAGTCTGTAACGTTAAAGAAAAGTTAATTCTCTAAACTGGTCTTTAGGGAGTTATGCGTGTTTATATTTAATACATTTGACAAAAGGTTCATCATTTAAACTATCAAGACTCTCTTTGAGGAGACCCCCTTTAGTCATGAATGACCATGGGATTGCACCTAGAAAGTTACCCTCCGAGGCACAAGTCTGGGTAAGGTTTTTATGGAAGGCCAGCAGTCGCCCATGCATACCAGCCTCTCCCTCCACACCACTGATGTTATCCAAGGGAAAGACAAAGGCCAATACAGCTTGGCACCCATGATGTCGCAAACACATTTCTACAGCTGAGTGAACTGGAGCAACGTGAAATAAAGTGCCTTGCTCAAGAACACAACACACAGACTGGTCCGGGAATCGAACTCACAACCTCACGATTGTAAGCTCAACGCTCTAACCACTAAGCCATGAGCCTTCACAACTCTCTTAGAGACATGATTTTAAAAGGATTAAAGAAGTCTTTTCTCTACCCTAATTTTCTTTTGTGTATAGATGCATGCATTTATTATTCTACAATTACAGGGATTGGCAATTTAGTAACATAAAAATCAACATGAATTATTACTTCACTTACTCTTCTTCCAAGCCGTGTACCGAAGTTGTGGAATATAAGGTGTGGGTAAGCTTCTGACATGGTTCCTACATCAAGGATATCATGTCTCATGATGACATTGAACATGGAAAAGTAAGCTGTCGGCCCATAGGGGAGATGAGAGATTGTTAATGCATCTACATGGAAGAGAGAAGAAAGAATGAAATAAAGATGTGCACTTTTGAAGGGACTGTTTTACAGCATAATAATATAAATCACTTGAACATGGGGTGCAATGTGGCAAGGTAGCAAGGCACGGATATTAAATAAGTAGGATGTGCAAAGGTTAGAAGAAAACAACTTCTGCTGGATGCTAACGAGTATGAACAAGAGATTACAGATGAACAGAGAAAAAAAAAAAGATAAGTAATAGATGGGATGGAAGCACTCCGTCGGTTCCGACAACGAGGGTTCCGGTTGATCCGATCAACGGAACAGCCTGCTCGTGCAATTAACGTATAAGTGGCTGAGCACTCCGCAGACACGTGTACCCTTAACGTAGTTCTCGGGGATATTCAGCGTGACACAAAGAGTGACAAGGCCGGCCCTTTGAAATACAGGTACAACAGAAACAGGAAGTAAGAGTGAGAGAAAGTTGTGGTGAAAGAATACAGCAGGGATCACTACCATCCCTGCCGGAGCCTCGTGGAGCTTTAGGTGTTTTCGCTCAATAAACACTCACAACGCTCTGTCTGGGAATTGAAACCGCGATCCTATGACCGCGAGTGCGCTGCCCTAACCACTGGGCCATTGTGCCTCCACTAGCAATAGAAGAACCAGCCATAGTATGCAAAATAGGGAAACACTGACTATATGGTGGTGTGATGTAACAAAGTACCAAACAATTCAATGGAAGAAAACAAGATAGGAGAGGAAGACACAAGCAATGAGATATAATCTCAGACAGTGAAAGAGATTATGAAGGACTACAGCCAGAGGTAAATGGCAGTATTGAGACAGACACACCTAATTTATGATGCTTGTATGAGAAAACAGGCCTAAAATGATGATTATAGTTGACATACACAAGGAGAATGTAAAACTCAGACTAGCAACAAAAGGAAGTGAAAACTGTGAATAAACTTTACAACAGAGTTTTATGAATTCAAACTCATACATCATGTATGCGTATATAATATATATATATATATATATATATATTCTTTTACTCTTTTACTTGTTTCAGTCATTTGACTGCTGCCATGCTGGAGCACCGCCTTTAGTCAAGCAAATCGACTCCAGAACTTATTCTTTGTAAGCCTAGTACTTATTCTATCGGTCTCTTATGTTGAACCGCTACGTTACGGTGACATAAACACACCACCATCGATTGTCAAGCGATGTTGGGAGCACAAACACGAACACATATATATATGTATATACATATATACAACGGGCTTCTTTCAGTTTCCGTCTACCAAATCCACACACAAGGCTTTGGTCGGCCCAAGGTTATAGTAGAAGACACTTGCCCAAGGTGTCATGCAGTGGGACTGACACCCGGAACCATGTGGTTGGTAAGCAAGCTACTTACCACACAGCCACTCTTGCACCTATATATATATATATATATACATACACACACACACACATATGTTGGCGGACTCAGAATCATAATTAGTGTTGAAATGCCTCGCTGAATTTAGAGTTATGGCCCTTCACATTATAATTACAATTCCTATTAAGGCTGATTTTGTTTCATAGACTTTTATTAAACCCAAAAATTTATACCACTCATCATCTATAGATACAGTTGATTACTGAAAGACCAAGCAACTGACTGAGCAAATGACATGCAAGCACACCATGACATAGTGTTGAACTGGATAATGAGTTAAGCGTGTCACCGATAGGCTACCAGTTTCTGTCTATTGATTTTATCGAGGTTTTGGTTGACCCAAATCTACTATAGAAAACACTTATTCAATGTGCTATGCAATGAGGTTGGAGCTATATATATTTAATGTAGTGAATATAAAAAAAATATTATTAATAATTATGCCGTCAGAAAACAAACAACCTTGCTCAGTGTCAAATGTGAATTTTATGAAGGAGTGTGGGGCCAAGTAGTTAGGGCATTGGGCCCTCAATCATGGGATCATGGATTTTACTTCTGGAACAGGTTCAATGGGTCAAAGGATAGGAGGGTTGAGAGGATGTCCATGTCTGCTCAGGACTACATAGGCACCTAAAACAATTAGCAAAAGCACGTACAAGCTACCCGTTTGTAAGCAACAGCTAAGGTAAGCTTTTAATATTAACCTAATCTCAAAGCAGCAAGTTGGCAGAATTGTTAGCATGTCAGGGTAAAATGCCTAGTGGCATTTTGTCCATCTTTACGTTCTGAGTTCAATTCCATGTGAGGCTGACTTTATCTTGCATCCTTTTGGGGTCAATAAAATAAGTACCAGTTGAGCACTTGGGTTGATGTAATCAACTTACCCACTCCCCAGAAATTGCTGGCATTGTGCCAAAATTTGAAACCAACATTAATCTAACCCTTTCAACACATATGGAGGACAACTCTGGTCATATTTTGGACCTCCTCAGTGAAACAGACACCACCATATTTACTGAAGTAGTGATGAGAAACCCACTAAGATGATGTACAATATTGTATATGAGTAGGTGTGAATAATTAGCATATTTTAAGAACTTTTAGAAACTAGTTCACTTAGGTTAATTACTCAGACTCATTGATGTATGAAGTTTACTTTTTGTTGAAGAAAGTTTTTACTATTGTCAGCACCACTCCAGGGGTTTTGTCAATCAGACTGACTCCAGTGTCATTTTTGTCTCATGTTAGGTGCAGGCATGGCTTTATGATAAGAAGTTTACTTCCCAACCACAAGGTTCCAGGTTCAGCACCACTGCATGGCACCTTGGGTAAGTGTCTTCTAATACAGCCTTGTGAGATGGAAACCGAAAGAAGCAAAATGTGCATGCATGTGTGTTTCTTAGTGTCTGGGCCTCACCACTGCTTGACAACTGGTGTTGATGTGTTTATGCCCCCATAACTTAGCAGTTCAGCAAGAGACTGATAAAATAAGTATCAGGCTTGAAACAAAAATAGTGGGGTCGATTCACTCAACTAGAATTCTTCAAGGTGGTGCACTCTGGTTAACAAATACACAGATACAAGATGGATTTTTGCATTGTTTCCATCAATCGAACATCCCTTACAAAAAACTGATCAACACAGAAGCATAGTAGAAACGTTTACTGCTATGCCAAGCAGTGGGGTCAATTCCAGAATCACAGGATTACAAAACAAATTTAACCACACAGCAATGTCTCTGCCAATATGCAAATGTTTAGATTTATAAGAATATTCCACCCACACCAGCTGGAACAAACTCAGTACATAACACTTGAAGAAATGAAAACTTTTCATCTCGACTAATACGGACAAAAATAGAAAACTGAAGCAGGCTTCTCACCTGGAACTCCTCGATGTTCATGTAACAGGATCAAATCAGTGACATTATTGGCACGACAAGCATCTACTAACTGTTTCAGTTCATAATTTCCTCGATTGATTTTCTTACTGTTTGGCAAGATTAATCGAATTTCCTGCAATAAAAGAATTATAATTATAATAATAATAAAGACAGCAACTCAAATCAAGTATATGTTAACTAATATGTCCTTGTCTTAAGACTGTACAGAGTGTTGAGTGATTTGGCACTATTTCTAGCAAGTTGATTAAGTATGTCATCACTTAAGAAGAGTTCTGTAATGGTAAGGAATAATATCAGCACAAAAAGTAACTGCCAGAAGGGGTTCTCATGACTTTTACAGTTCCTCCAAGATTGGTGAATGTAAACTGGACAGAGAAGGAATCCCAGAGGTGGTCCTAGATAGGAAGGATCAAGTAAAATAGCATTTGTTTTTCAGGTGGAAGTCTGCTACAATAAAAGACAATCCAGTCATGACTGTTGTATCTGTTTTTCAGACAGTACACCCAGGACCAAATTATACAATGTGTCCTACTTTTCTGAGACAGTAAACTGTGATTTGAGAGGGAGATTTAGCTGCTATTTCTAGCAGGTCGAGCAACCATGTAACAACATTCTCATTGTCTCAAACTAAGTAAAGTTTCTAGTACCAGATGGAGGCAGGGGCAGTTAAAGACAGTAGAGATAATAAGAGATGTGGTTTCATTCAGTGAACCTGATTCATAGGGGTAGAGGTAATTAAATAGTAGAAGAAAAGAGACAGTGAAAAAAAACCCAAAAATCCTTATATGTGAGAGTTAGCAGTTGTAGTGTGTTAAGTGTTGGATGTTTGTGTACAGCATCATCACTATTGCAGATATATGAATATTTCAGCTTTGTAACAGGTTGTGACAGTGTTTGAGATGTCAATTTGGTAACATTATACATGTTAGGTTTCCTTGAGCAACCAAAGATTATGACACTAATCATTTGTTACACTTAGTTGCTTGTTGTTCAAGCATAGAGAGAATATAGTACTCTATATAGAATATGCTTAGCTCGGTAGTATTTCCACACTTACTGCCTATTACAACCGTTAATATCTATTGCTTTTGTGTAACTGAAGACAGAGAAACAGAACTTCAGATTTAATATAAAACTTACACATTGCTCAGATGGTTTACATGTTATTGAGAATTATTACTATTATGCAGAGACAGGCATGGCTGTATGGTAAGAAGTTTGCTCCCCAACCACATGGTTTTGGGCAACTGTCTTCTGCTATAGCCCTAGGCTGACCACAGCTTTGTAAGTGGATTTGGTAGATGGAAACTGAAAGAAGCTCGTTGTGTGTGTGTTTATGTGTAAATGTGTCATTATTCAGTTTTATTTCAAGATTGCTTGCCAATAGAGAAAGAGCTGGTTTCTAACCTAGATCTAAGGCTCCTTCATTGGAATTTCAACATCAATGACAAGAATTTTAGAGGGTTGTATCCTTCCTTTTTTCTTTGTGTCAAAGTTTGAGTGTATGAAGCATGTGCTGTTTAGTGTCAGGTCAACCCTGATTGAATAGACCTTTGGCCTCCCAGTTCCTTTCATCAGGAATAGTGTATCTTACACATTACCCAATCTGTCCTTTTCTTTAAAACAATAGCAAGTGATTTCAGGGAAAATCGACTGCTATTTCTAGCAAGCTGAGTAATCATATAGATGCTTCTTGATTGGTTCAAAAGAAGTGCGGTAATGCAATGAAATAGTGAATGTAAGAAGTTGTTGCACATTTCTTATTTTAAGCCTTTTACTACAGAAATCAGATATATCCACCCAAAATTTCATTCACCTTAACTGTACAAAGCAGTTTTATAGACCAATCTTTTTTTTTTTTTTGTGGAATGTCATGTTTGAAAGTATTCTTTATTGAGATATGTCAAGTTCAATGAGGCAATATGACTTGCAGAAAAAACCAATTCTATTTTTTGGTAGATATTTAACATCTTTACTGGAATAATCATGAAATTTAATTCTGCAGTGAAAAGGTTTAATAGACTCTCTCTCTCTCTCTCTCACACATATACACATATATATCAACTGAGGACAGTTCACAACTTGCAGCTGCAACTTCTTAATTGAATAGGAGATTCAAGATATACAATCCAAGAGCTCTCTCGTGGTATGTTGAAGAGTTATGACTAGAGATTAAAACTTGATTCGTAGTGTTCTATAGTCCTGTTCACCAGAAAATACAAACAGTTGATGTAATGAAGCTTTTATGAAAATCACTGACCTTCGCAAATTGTTTGAGTTTCGCACTAGGATCGCGTGAAGTTGTGACCATTAACTGAGGGTCTTCAATACCAGCAGATTTATATTCATCATCCATACTATTGATGATCCCTGTAACATAAGAGAATCGTAAAGTGTTAATAGTTTAAACAGTAAACAAGCATGGCTGTGAGGTTAAGAAGTTTGCTTCCTAACCACATGGTTTTGAGTTCAGTGCCACAGTGTGGTATCTTGGAGAAGTGTCTTCTATCATAATCCTGGGCCGACCCAAGCCATGTGAGTGGATTTGGTAAGCAGAAAACTGAAAGAAACCCATCAAATGTGTGGGTTTTACAATCACTTATTTCAGTCATTGGACTGTGGCCCCGCTGGAGCATTTCCTTGAAGGGCTTAGTCAAACAAATTTACCTATGGTACACATTTTTAAAGTCTGGTACTTATTCTATTGGTCTCTTTTGTTGAGCTACCAAGTTATGGAGATGTAAACAAACCATCAGTAGTTGTTACGTGGTGAAGATGGGGGCACACGCATTTATAACAGACTTCCATAAAGTTTCTGTCAACCAAATTCACTGAAAAGACACTGGTTGGCCAGGGGTCCTGGAACCATAGTAGAAGCTCAAGGTATTGCACAGTAGAACTGAACTTCAACCAAGTGATTGTGAGGTAAACTTCTTAACCACACAGCCATACCCATATAGCTTTCAATTTTTTAACAAGAAATATAATTATTTGTACAATTGAAGCAATTCCAAATTAAATGATGTTTTTAGTTGTGGTTCTTAATAGTAATTAGTTTTAAAATCTTTGCATAAAATGTAAGCAAAAACTAATGTTGCTGTATTAAACAAGTTTTTAAAAAAAATCTTTTAGCCAAGAGGGAAGGCAGTGTCTATGATCCTTTTCAGAACCTCCAAGACAGGTGGGAAGGAGAGAGAAAAATATCCTCAAACCAGAATCCCCAAAATTTGCAACAGCATGGACTCTATCAACAGCACAGAAAATGCCAGTGACGAGATGACAAGTTATTTCTTACCACCCAAGTAAGCCATGGCAGGATTTGAACCCTGAACACAAAGTGCCAGATCATATAACTGCAAGGCATCTAGTCCAACATTATTCTTACAGTTCCATCAATTCTCTACATTGAATTGGTACTTTTTTTAATCAATCCTGAAAGGATGAAAGACAAAGCTAATCTCAACTAAGTTATTTTATCATCGTTCCCACCAGTTTCAAGGCTGCAGCACTGCTTCTACTCCTTTAACGAAACAATACAAAACATGATATAGAATAAAAACAAACGTCCGTGTTGGTGACACATAAACGCACCAACCGATCGTGACCGTTTGCCAGCCTGCTCTGGCTCCTGTGCCAGTGGCATGTAAAAAACACCCACTACACTCACAGAGTGGTTAGCGTTAGGAAGGGCATCCAGCTATAGAAACACTGCCAAACCAGACTGGAGCCTGGTGCAGCCTTCATGGCTTACCAGACCGCAGTCGAACCGTCCAACCCATGCTAGCATGGAAAACAGACGTTAAATGATAATGATGAAACATTATAAAAGGATATGACAATGGCAAAGTTACAAAGCGATACGAAATATATAAAAACAAGAGACCTACCATCTGCTCCACTGTCATCCCATTCTGAACTTTTCTGGAGTCTAATGGCATCTTTCCTTATTTCAGGAGCAATAGGAACATTTTCTGAAAAAGAGATCAAATATAATACATAGAAAATTATGATGAGATAATGAAAGCAAAAATGACACTTTATCATAAACAAGAGTAACTATTTAAAATAAAACACACTGAAATTTAATTTCTCGCTCATGTTCTGAATAAGTAGTGAGAGAAAATAATTCAAAAAGTGAAAAAACATCAGCCCTAAATATTCATATGTAAATGGTTTATATTTACTGGACTAAACCTCCAGATGGGAAGACATTGCAAATAATTGTTCTTGATGGAGGCAAGAGTTTAAAAAGAAGAGAGAAGTCGAGGCTCGTTACTGAAGAAAACATCATGACAACACTGATGGGTAACACCTACAAATGTGGTTGCTACAGCTGTAATTGTCACTCCTGCATGGACTGTTATAGCTACAACAGTCACTATTCGATGAACACAGATTGAGACAAAACTTTTCAGGTGCACACTGATGGTCCCACAAGATGAAAGGATGCTATAGCAAACCTCTAGCTTCTCTCAGCACAGGATAATAATCGTCTGGAAGCCGTTCAGTGACGTGCAACCAAGAGAATACCCTCCATCAGGCATTTGCCATATTCTGAACGCCTTACTTCCCTGGGCATGGATACATTGAAACTCCAACGTCTGGCAGCTGACTTGGCAGACACTCACAAAATTATTAACCATCTTACAAAACAATAACTCTGAGCACCTTTTCAAACTCCATCTGTCTAACACCTGTGGACATGTTTACAAAGTCAGAAAACAGCACAGCTCCCATGACTTTCAGAAACATTTTTTCATGCTAAGAGTTGCTGAAGCATGGAAAAAGCTGCCGGCATCAGTCGTTAGTTGTCAGAGCACTGAATCCTTCAAAACTTCCATGCTTCCTGAGATTCGCCAACACTACACCTGATTTTCTCACCTCCATACACATGCAAGCATGTATCTGACTCATACACTGTTCGCTTTCCAGACATTTGTACATTACTGCATATACTTTATACGCACTTTTGACAAGTTGTGGTGCACCTGAGCACTGCATAAAATAATTTCATTATTATTATTATATAAAATCATATCTAAAAATAAGTTAAAAGTAACTGAAATTGCAATATCTTCTAAAAACAAGGAACAAGACCAATCACAAGCAACTGACCTTCAATTGACTGCAGCAGACGTTGTTTTTTCTCATGAATAGTTCGTTGTCTGTCTTCAATTGCTTTACGATAAAGATATTCTCGCCGCAAACGGGCTTGACGTCTCAGCTGTAAAAAAGTTACAAGAATGAATCAACAGAGACACATATTGTAAGATAACACAAAATGTGAAAAATGCTGCATTTATACTACTGATGATCCCTGTAACACAAGAGAATCATGAAGTGTTAATAGTTTAAACAGTAAACAAGCATGGCTGTGAGGTTAAGAAGTTTGCCTCCCAACCACATGGTTTTGAGTTCAGTGCCACAGTGTGGCATCTTGGAGAAGTGTCTTCTATCATAATCCTGGGCCGACCCAAGCCATGTGAGTGGATTTGGTAAGCAGAAAACTGAAAGGAACCCATTAAATGTGTGGGTTTTACAATCCCTTATTTCAGTCATTGGACATTTATACATTTATGTATTTATTCTCCTTAAGACAGCTGTTATTACTGAGACAATAATGTTTGTAAGATATTGTGGAATGTCAGACAGATGTACCGACATATAGACCTACTCCAGAAACTATTTGCAAACATACACACTATGTTGTAGAAGTTGCTATAGTCCAGATTATCCTTATAGAGTAAGCCAATAATCAGAGGGCATATCAGCCATGAATACCCTGTCTTTTCGTATACATGTGACATTATTCAATATCCTTCCAGTGATAATATGGCAAGGTGTGATTTAACAGAATATGGATTCTATTTCTAAGGGTTCGAGCAAACACATAGCAGCTCCCTTGTTAGCTCCTGTTGTGGAAATCAACTGTCAAGGTGAACGACACTGATGGTCAACAATTAACTAGATCGCCACCAGTTACAGTTAATAGTGAACAAGTTAGTGAGGTATATGCATAACTACAGATGTGCCCACCTTGTCCCCACCCCGAATTTTGTTTCTTTGTGATATGGAAAACACAGAAGAGAAGTGGGTAATTAACACACCTCATCAAAACGTACGAGGAAACCAAGTTGGGGTGTGTGAATTATCAGACCCCATCCCCAATCCCACACACACATAAAATCCCAGCCTAATCGTCATCCACACCATCAGAAACGTATTTGCAGACGATTTTACTTTAAAGAATTATCCAGTTTTCAGAAAGTTAAGAGGAAACAAATCGAGGTGTGTGAATTATCCGAAACTCCGCTCCACCGGTCTGAATGATTCTTTCACAACAAATTCCGATATAATCCAAATCTATACCATTTAAAATGAATCAAGAAATTTTCTTTAAAAAACATGCACCTTTCATGAAGTTATTAAGAAACAAAATCGGTGATGGAGGGCACACGTCTGTAGTTACGCAGATGGTTATCTCATTGACCATCTCTACATGTAAACTAATAAGATTCAAGAGAATCCAGTACTGCAAATATATGAAATGGTTTTAATTTGTAGTTATTATTTCATTTCTGACACTGAGATTGTCAAAAGACTTCATATATAGAGAGAAGTCAGTTCGTTTATCAATGTAAAACAATGTTCTTCTCTCCAAATATATGAACTTCACACAGGCTAATGAGTTTCTGATATAGATTACCACTACGAGAACGACATAAATATGACACAAGATCGCTTCTCTAAACATTATATATTATGTTTAAGCATAAATATTATATGCGTGTGTGTGTGTGAGAAAAAATACATAAGGAATTGGCTAAAACTGAGAGTATGTAGAAACAATAAAAAATTCTAAAAGGAACAATAAAATCGAACGAAAATAGTAGTTGAACGAGAAGATCTGGAATATAAAGTCGATACTTTAGATTTAAAGTTAAAGTTTACATAAGGAAAGAATATATATAAGGATATGTAGAAAATATATGAAATATATATGTAAGAATCATCAGAATATATTAAATTATTGTAAAAATAATATTGAAACAACTCACCATGTTGATTTATATATAAAAACACGTGGTGGAAACAGAAGAGTGGAAAGAGGGAAGTAACTCTATATATCGAAGCTCGACACTGCAAAGAATCCTATTGGAATAAAAATGAAAATAGTGTATTTTAATGCAGACGAGAATATATAAAGGCTAACATAGTAGGACTCACAACTTAATATATCGATACTATAGAGTAGAAAGAAACTTTAGTCTCTACTTTATCCTATAACAAAATTTATATCACTTTTAATTTTTCTTTAGTCACATTTATAAGAACGAAAAAGTCACATTTCTTATCTCCCTTTAATTTGTTCTGCTGTTTTATGTCGTCCTTTAACATTCTTTTAGATAACACTTTATCAAACTTGAGTTTCATTAGGCATTGGGCTCGTAGAAACTTTTAATTAATTAACCTTCAGCCAATGCAATCTCTCGACACCCATTTCTTTCCAAGTTTATCCCCCACAAAAGTATTGAAGTCAGCATTATAGATGAATGAAACTGTTGTTGATTTTATCATGGCTTACAACAGTGAATAGTTCCAACCTTGTTATATCTACTTATGACTAGGAGAACTGCACCATTTGAGAGCTACAGTAGTATCTTTTTACAATTAGGTGGTCTAGACTATCTAAAATAAACTGTGTTGGTTAAAAGATATGAACTATTGCCATTTTTGCTTGTCACCTGACAACATAATTACTCTGCCAACCAGCTTCTCTTATCACAACCTTTTATTATAAATCCTGTTATGTTACATGCAGCACAACGAAGTATGTAAGAATATCAGTTCAATGTTCCCTTGTAATTTGGGGTTAGCCATCTAATTCTACACAATGAACGGACTATTGTTCTATCTACAGTTGGAGATATCTTTCTCAAATGAGATAGGTATGGATGTGTGGTTACAGTGTTTGTTTCATACCAACATGGTATGAAGTTCAATCTCGCTGCATGTCACCTCAGTCAAGGGTTTTCTATCATATCCTTTGCTTGACCAAATGAATGTGAGTAGAATTTTATTGATGGAAATTGTGGGTTTTCTATCATATCCTTTGCTTGACCAAATGGATGTGAGTAGAATTTTATTGATGGAAATTGTGTAAAGGCCATTAGAGTAACTGTTCTTGTTCTTTAGTGACCGATCACCTAGTTAAACACTTCCCACTAGGGCATAGGTAATTTAATAGCACCCACCCTGTAGCTAACATTCATCAATGTGAGGATTACTTTCCATCTCCATTAGCCACTCTCAGAGGCCCACAAAAATGTCTTGAGCGTATTTCTTCGTCCTCTGATTAAACCTTAAAAGAAGCTCAAACTAGTTAAATTTGCAATAACTGGATGCTTGTAACATTTGAATACAACAGGAAACATATTTGTACTAATTTTTAGCTAAACCAAATTGTTGCATCATATGTTGTACTAATATTAACATAACTGTGTTGTTAAAAATTACAACATTTTTATTAATGATAAAAAATAATACATCCATTCAAAACAGTGTGAGAAACCATTGATACAATTCTTACCTTAAGACTTAACCACTTTTTATTTAACAGAAAATTATTACAATAATTTGTAAATGTTATGCTGCTTTTTATGGCAATGAAATTTTTGGCACAACCACAGTTTGGTCCCCCCTCTGCTTGCCTCTGAACTGTCTACTGAACTGACAAAATGTTAACAATTAATCATTTTATTGCTTGATAGAACACACAACCATGAAATAAAATTATTTCCCTAAATTTACAAGAACCAATGCAAAACCAGCTCCTCAGACTGCAATAAATAGATGTAGAACAAAAGAAAAGAAAATAGAAACATTTTATGAATTCTTAGAATATTTCACTTTCATTCTAAAGGTGGGCAGTGGAGAAGTAGAACCATTAGATTGATTGGAAAAGTGCCTTTGGGTATTTAGTTGCATCCCTTTACAGTCCAAATCCTGCTGGGGTTGATTTCATTTTACATCTTTCTGGGTTCAACGATATGAGTACAAGTAGAGTACTGGATCAGTAAAGATTAACTGTTCCATCTTTTTATCCAAATCAATGGGGGACATCACCCATTGATGGATACCTGTACTCAGTGACATGTCAAATAATTGAATCTTTTTATCTATGCTGGTATTTGGATAAGTAATAACAGCAGCAGTAATATGTAGAGACTATAGAAATATAATGATTATAACAACAACGACAACAACAACAATAATAATTTCTATTATAGGCATGTGGACTGAAATATTGAGGAGAGGGGCTAGTCAATTGCATTGGCCCTACACTCTACTGGTACCTATTTTATCAGCCCCAAAGGATGAAAGGCAATGTTAATCTTGGTGGAATTTGAACTCAGAATGTAAAAGTTCAAATGTCACTGAAGTCGACTTTGCCTTTCATTCTTTCATGGTTAGCAAAATGAGTACCAATTGAGTACTGGAGGGAATGTAACCAAGTACCCACTCCTCTAAATATCTGACCTTGTGTTTATATCAGAAAGACAGAATTATAACTTGGTATAATAATAATTTTTTCTACTCTAGGCAAAAGGCCTGAAATTTTTTTTGGGGGGGAGTCGATTAGATCGACCCCAGTACGCAACTGGTATTTAATTTATTGACCAAAAGGATGAACGGCAAAGTCAACTTCAGCAGGATTTGAAGTCAGAATGTAAAGACAGACAAAATACATTTGACATAATAATAATGATAATCATAATGATTTCAAATTTTGACACAAAGGCAACAATTCTGGGGGAGGAGGCAAGTTGATTACATAGACCCGAGGGCTCAACAGTTACTTCTTTTATTGACCCCAAAAGAATGAAAGGCATAGTCAACCTCACCAGAAATTGAATGGCTGAGATGTCGCCAAGTATTATGTCCAGTGTGCTAATGGTTCTGCCAGCTTGCTACCTTAATAATAATAAAAATAATAATAATAATAATAATAATAATAATAATAATATAATAATAACAATAATATTAATGACTAGAGCACTCTGCCAAGGCAAAACCAATGTCTTCTCAACGATTAACCAGAGATGATTTTCAAAATGAGAATATCTGAAATAAATTCGACTGCTCTCACAAGTGAGAATACTAAAAATGAACCTGACTGCTCTCAAAAATTAAGTAAAGAAACAGGAAAAATAATTCAGGATCCTTGTCTGGTACTGAAGCGATTCCAAAATCTAATAAGTTCATGCCAGTCATGAGGCCAAACATCCCTGTAAGTTTCATCTGAATCCATCCAGCAGTTCTTAAAATATCTGAAAACAATACCTCTGCCTTCACTAAGGCAGAAGTGATAATAACAAATGCCTTGATAACTTACCAGGTAGTGACTCTCATGGCTTCTGATCTTAACTGATTGGAAGTGTCATCATGTCCATGTTTTGTATTGGTGTAAATGATAGGCTACAATCAATATTCAGCTCAATACCACAGAATTGCTTAACCTTAAGTAGTGGCTGACAATATGTGCATCTCTGATCATGAACAGGAGTAGTGTAGGAGCATCATAGCCTTGTTAAGAGGAATTCTTTAGGTTTGAATAATTCACCCCTGGAAAGAAACATGGGTGTTTTGTTCATCATCCTTAAACAATCCTTATTCAGGGACCTCTTGAGTGAGATGAGCTATTTGACTTGAAGAAAATTCTAACAGGGCTCCACCTACAGGTCTTGCGCTGTTTATCTCGATATGAGACCACCATGTTGTGCACATATGGTTGTGATGTATGTGCCTGTGTACCTTTTTCAGCAGGGTAATCATGATGGGTGTATTAGGCTTCTTATATTTGTACCTCAATGTCACTTTGATGGCATGCACTGCTCTCTCGCTCAATAATAATAATAATAATAATAATAATAATCCTTTCTACTATAGAGGTTAGAGCACTGGTCTTGTAAACCAGGGGTCATGAATTCAATTCTCACTGGGGGCATCATAAAGATCTTTAAATGGCGGTGCCCCAGCATGGCCACAGCTTGTGAGCTGATGAAATAAAAATGAAATATAGGCACAAGGCCTGAAATTTTGGGGGAGGGGTAAGTCACTTACATCGAACCCAGTGATTAACTGGTACTTATTTCATTGACCCTGAGAGGACGAAAGGCAAAGTTGACCTCGGCAGAATTTGAACTCAGACCATAAAGACGGATGAAATACTGCTAAGCATTTTATCCGGTGTGTTAAGGATTCTGCCTGTTTGCCGCCTTTATAATAATAATAGTAATAATCATCATCACCATCATTTAATGTCCGTTTTCCATGCTGGCATGGGTTGGACAGTTTGACATGGTGCTGGTCAGATGATGAACTGGATAGACTCTAATTGTCTGTTGTGGAACGGTTTCTATGGCTGGATGCCCTTCCTAATGCCAACCACTTTACAGAGTGTGCTGGGTGCCTTTTATGTGCCTCCAGTATGGATGCGTTTACAGAGCACTGGCATGAGTAGCAGCAGCAGCAGCAGCAGCAGCAGTAGTAGTAGTAGTAGTAGTAGTAGTAGTAGTAGTAGTAGTTTAGTGATTGCAGTAAAGGTGATAATGCTAATGATAATAGTAATAATAGTAGTAAAAAAATATTATGTATTAGAATTGGTCCTAGCTTTGCAGTAGGAAAAATAATGAAAGATTCTAACCAATTTTTTTCATTCACTATAGATACTTTTACCCCACCCACTCCTCCTCTCCAACCTATCCTTAAACTTACATAATTTGGACATTGTTAAGAAACTATCAACTATCAAATCTCTTGTCTTCATTAGCAAACATTTAGCTTTAAGGAATTAGAAGCTTTGTTTCTGTTGAAACAATGTTTCTTTGTATTTGGAATATTTTGTCCATTGAATCACTATCTGTAACATCGTTCATACTTCTTTTATCTCCTAAAATTTCCTGTTGCTAATTAATAATTCGTACAACAACATCAAAAGCAGCAGCAGCAACATTTTACCTTCTGTTAGAGTGACTGCAAACAAAAGCACATTGTAAATTATTATATGCGATTATTGAGTATACAATTGTATACAGGCCTTCAGATGGATTACTCTTGTAACAAATACTTCTGTCTCCAAGTGTTTAATTGAAGCAAATGACTTATAATATTAATTATGCATATCATAAATAGATTATTATTTTTATCATAAAATACCAAACACTAGAATGTAATGACGATGGTCTGTAATTTTACGTAACTGTATTCATCCTTCATTGTATAGAACCACAATAAAAACTGAGGGTTAAGTTATAGGAAATGCATCATCATATGTTTGTATATTATATTGTCCCCCATGTTGTATCCCTTGTTGAATCTTGTCATTTATCTTTTACTTGTTTCAGTCATTGGACTGCAGCCATGCTGGGGCACTACCTTGAAGGGTACAGTCAAACAAATTGAACCCCCACTATTTTTAAGCCTGGTACTTATTTTATTGGTTACTTTTACTGAAATTCTAAGTTACAGGGCCATAAACAAACCGATACCAGTTGTCAAGTGGTGATGATGGTGGTGGTGGTGGACATACACCAGGGGTGGACTGAGAGTGTTAAGGGCTTTTGGGCATAACTGTTTACTGGGCCCCTTTGAATGTGTGTTTTAGTAGAGTTACCATGTAGAGTGCAAGCCCCTCAGAGCTCCGGCCCCTCGGGCAGTGCCTGATTGACTGACAGCTCAGTCCACCCTTGACATACACAAACACAAATACACACACACATATCCATACATACATACATACATACATACATACATACATAATCACCATCATCATTTAACACCTATTTTCCATGCTGGCATGGGTTGGATGATTTGACAAGAGCTGGCAATGCCAGGAGCTGCACCAGATTTTATTGTCTGTTTTGGCTCGGTTTCTACAGCTGGATGTTCTTCCTAACACCTACTACTTTACAGAGTGTACTGGGTGCTTTTTATATAGTGCCAGCACCAACAGGATCACCAAGAACCTTGCACAGCAAATCTTGCATACCAAAAAAAATCCCTCAGCTGAGAGTGAAGTAGTAGTATTGAGTGGGTTTGGCTTTGTGCCAGTTGAGAGATTTAAATTAAAGAGGGGACAGATAAAAGTATTTTGCTGTAGATACATGGATGCTGTAGTTGGAAAGCAAAATGAGAGTGAGTTGGAGAGTAAGATAAAGAAAGTGAAAGGTGGCGAGCTGGCAGAAAAGTTAGCACGCCAGGCGAAATGCTTAGCGGTATTTCGTCTGCTGTTATGTTCTCTGCTCAAATTCTGCTGAGGTCGACTTTGCCTTTCGTTCTTTCAGGTTCGATAAATTAAGTACACACTGGGGTCGATGTAATCGACTTAATCCTTTTGTCTGTCCTTTTTTGTCTTCTCTATGTTTAGCTCCCCTGTGGGCAATAAAGTAATAAGAAACGTTAGCACGCTGGGCAAAATGCTTAGCGGTATTTCATCTGCCGTTACGTTCTGAGTTCAAATTACGCTGAGGCCGACTTTGCTTTTCATCCTTTCAGGGTCGATAAATTAAGTACCAGTTACGCACTGAGTCAATCTAATCGACTTAATCCCCTTGTCTATCCTTGTTTGTCCCCTCTATGTTTAGCCTCTTATGGGCAATAAACAAATAAGATAAAGAAAGTGACGGTGAGAGGGATGATGATAGAGTTGTGTCAGGACATACCTCTGAGGTACATACATGCATGCATACATACATGCACACACACACACACGCACGCACACACACGCACACACACACACACACACACACACACACAACACGTATATGATGGGGTTCTTTCAGTTTCTGTTTACCAAATCCTGACTTTGGTTGGCCTGGGGCTGTAGTAGAAGACACTTGCCCGAGATATCACACAGTGGGACTGAACCCAAAACCACGTGCTTGGAAGCAAGTTACTTAAACAATCTTCTTTATTTTGATCTTTTGTTTAGTAAATAATCTTATTTTGTGAACAATATTTGATCTGGAAAACAAGCACAAATGAACTTAAGTTTCAGATGTCAGTTTTAATTTCTTAAAGTTTAATTTTTAGACTATTGTCAGATAAACAGTGTTCCAGCATTTGATATTTGTGGAAATAGTTGTCAATGTTTGTTTAAAATACATGTCGTGACTCTTATGGATATAACTTACTACACAATATATTCATTGACATTTTACATTTTATAAAATACTAGCAGTATCGTCCGGCATTGCTCGGGTTTGTAAGGGAAATAACTATGTAAGCATTTTTAGAGATGTAAAGTATAATAGCCATCTCAATATGGCTAACCACAAAGGGGGGTGTTACTGTAGCTTTTTACGTTCTGAGATTTAATAATACATTTTTAGAGAGTTACTTCCCTTATATATGCCAAAAATGCATTAATAATGGGAAAAAATGATGGTAATTTTTTTTTTTAAATCGTAGACTTATCGTAGACGCGCGCTAATACCCAGAAGGGCTCGATATGAATCACGACTATAAGATACCCGCTTTTGGTTAAACTGTACCGCAAAATGTGGGAGTAGTTAGGAATCTAAATCGTAGGAGACAGACACCACACAACCTCACTTTTATATATATAGATTTCAAAATCAGGCGCAGGAGTAGCTATGTGGTAAGTAGTTTGCTTACCAACCACATGGTTGCAGGTTCAGTCCCACTGCGTGGAAGCTTAGGCAAGTGTCTCCTACTATAGCCTTGGGCTGATCAAAGCCTTGTGAGTAGATTTGGTAGATTGAAACTGTAAGCCTGTCGTATATATGTATATATGTATGTGTGTATATGTTTGTGAGTCTGTGCTTGCCCCCCCCCCCAATATCGCTTGACAACCGATGCTGGTGTGTTTACGTCCCTGTAACTTAGTGGTTCGGCAAAAGAGACCGATAGAATAAGTACTAGGCTTAGAAAGAGTAAGTCCTGGGGTCGATTTGCTCCAGCATGGCCACAGTCAAATGACCGAAACAAGTAAAAGAGTAAATCAAAAGACTTTTGTCTTCAGAACATGTTCAAATTACTTTGTGACATAATTTGAAACATAACTCAGAGATTTGGAACCATTTACACTGAGAATAATTTTTATTTTGGGTTTTTCTAATTCCTTTATCAATTCACTTCAGCTCCTTTATATATATATATATGCATGCATGTATGTTTTTATTCATTTTATTTCAAAATTTTTTGCAAATAGAGAAACAGCTGATTTCTAGCCTAGATCCAAGGCTGCTTCATTAGAATTTCAGCAACATCATCATCATCATCATCATCGTTTAGCGTCCGTTTTCCATGCTAGCATGGGTTGGACGGGTCAACTGGGGTCTGTGAAGCTGGAAGGCTTCGTCAGGCCCAGTCAGATCTGGCAGTGTTTCTACGGCTGGATGCCCTTCCTAATGCCAACCACTCCGCGAGTGTAGTGGGTGTTTTTTACGTGCCACCTGCACAGGTGCCAGACAGAGCTGGCGAACGGCCACGAACGGATGGTGCTTTTACGTGTCACCGGCACGGGGCCAGGCGATGCTGGCAACGGACACGAACAGATGGTGCTTTTACGTGCCACCGACACGGGGCCAGACAAAGCTGGCAACCGGCCACGAACGGACGGTGCTTTTACGTGTCACCGGCATGGGGTCCAGCCGAGGCTGGCAACGGACGCGAACGGATGGTGCTTTTACGTTCCACCGACACGGTTGCCAGACAGAGCTGGCAAACGGCCACGATCGGACGGTGCTTTTACGTGTCACCGGCACGGGGGCCAGCCGAGGCTGGCAACGGACACGGACGGATGGTGCTTTTACGTGCCACCGACACAATAACATCAACAGGATATTTTGTATATAAGTATATGTGCAGATTTGTATTTTTTGCATTATCTATGTGTTCTCATGCACATAGTTGAATGTGTAAACATGCTCATATATACTTAAAAGTTATGTATGTATGTCTATATAGCATTTGCCACTTATTCTGATGAAGGTATCCTGGTTTTGCCTAACGGATCCATACACCCATGCTATTGTGGGTCTTTATTATGTATGAACATGGTTATGATATAAGCGTTGTCCTTCCAAAGCAGCTGTCAAGATAAGCCTATTTCATAACTTCTATTTTCTTTATTTCTTCTTTCTGTACTCTATACTTTGTATTTGTTTTCCATGAAAATATATACATTAAGACAGATTTTGTTTATTTTTCTACTTTCATGTATATGTGTGTATATACATACATAGATACATACATACATATAAATACATACATACATATACGTATATATATATATATATGTGATCTCTTGAGCACCACCAGCAAAAATATTTTTTCCTCTGTCTTCCCTTCTTGGGATCTTTCCTTCTCCTTGTTTCCGACGAAGAGCTCCGCTCGAAACGTTAAACCCTCCTTCCCTTCTTTCCTGAGTGTGAATAATACTTTAATTGTTCCACGTCCTTGCGTTGCTGTTTTTTTTCTTTTTTTCTGTGTTTTCTTGTTTGGATTAACTTTATATATATATATATATATTATATATATATATATGTAAATATGTGTGTATATATATATATATATATATATATATATATATATACATATATACAACTGCACTCATAATGTTTTGGGTACAATATGTAGTCACACCCAACCCAATTTTGCGGAATCAGTGCCCCATCTTTATTTTGATCTTTTTAATAACATTTATGAACTTTCATCCCTTCTGTATCGAAGTTGATGGAATTAAAATAAAAAATCAAGCTCTAATTCAAACTTAAAAGCAAAACAGCTGTTGAATAGTAATTGTTTTTGTGCACTAGCTTACAGACTGCGTAAGCCTTTGATACAAGAAAAAATATCAATAAGCCTTTGCAGACAAACGGGAGCAAAATTCACCTTCACCCATGCCACGAAAAAGCAGCGGCAACCAAAAAAAAGTGACCAGTAAAAGTTTTTTGAAATAATCTAGCCTTGTTTGCGAAAATTTCCAAAACTTTTTGCATACATTTGATGCAAAAGAACCTGAGGTTCATGCAGTCGTGTGTTTTATTGAAATTGTGCAAAAAACACGACCTCTACACCCCCAAATGGATCGAAAGAACCTTTTTTTTTGCCCTAGAGGCCATTCCTTTCAATTGAGCAAACTCAAAGTTGCCATGCAAACTCCCAGCACTTTTAACATAGGTGGGCAAATTTTCAGATCAATCTGACCATGCTTACTAACACTTTTGCCTGCACAACTGCATGTGAGACAGCGACCACCCTTTTCACTGGCTCCTGTTCAGGTGACACATAAAAAGCACCATTTGAGCATGGCCGTTGCCAGTACCGCCTGACTGGGCCTCGTGCCGGTGGCACATAAAGCACTCACTACACTCTTGGAGTGGTTGTCATTAGGAAGGGCATCCAGCTGTAGAAACTCTGCCAGATCAGATTAAAGCCTGGTGCAGCCATTTGGCTCACCAGTCCCCAGTTAAACTGTCCAACCCAAGCTACTATGGAAAGCGGATGTTAAATGATGATGATGATGATATATATATATATGTAAATACACAAACACACACATGCATGCATGTACGCATGCGCACACACACACACACACATACACATCAATATATACTGCCATATATAGTGTCTATAAGATACTCGGAATTCAAAATATCTGATTACTAGACCATCATGGCTTCAACCACCAGTAATTTGAAAAGAGGGGAGAGAGAGTTGGAAAGAGAGAAAGGTGGAAGATAGAAGGAAAGAGGAAGGAGAGGGGGAGAGAGTGAGAAGGAGAGACAGGGAAGGTAGGGTGATGATAGAGCAGTAAATCTGAATAAGAGCTGAATCAGACCATGACAAGCTATCTAAACCATGTCAGCATGGATTGTGGCCATAAGATGATAATATGTACAGGTGTGCCATGTAATTGAGAATAAAACTGAATATGATGAAAAACAACGACACTAGATAGACAGAAAAAAACTATAGTTTAAGTAAAATGGCATACACAAATATACTAAAGAAACATTCAATAAAATCTCCCTTAGTCTCAATGATGACCTCAATTCAATCTAAAAAGAATCAGGTTCTCAAATATGTTGTCCATCATGCATACAAATAAAGCCCTCAACAAGTCCAGAGTGTTGTGGAACCACTTGTTGGTCTCCTTCTCAGTGTTTATGCCCTGAGATATGATGATCATGAAAACACTTTGTCATTCACTTGGGAAGAGAAGCTTATTATTATCATTATTATTATTATTATTATCATTATTATTATTATTATTATTATTATTTCCCTAAGGTTGACTTTACTTTCCATCCTTTCGGAGTTGATAAAATAAGTACCAGTTGAACACTGGGGTTGATGTAATTGACTAGCCCCTTCCCCCAAAATTTCAGGCCTTGTGCTTATAGTAGGAAGGATTATTATTATTTAAATAGAGTCAACTACTGCTACTTGGAAGTTATCTTGAAAGTGACCAGTTTTCAGAGGCTGGATTGTTGCAGTGCACAACAGCAAACTAAACAGCTACCCATCAGAACTGTTTTGCATTGCAAGCTCAGTCTGTCAGGGCTACTTACAGTCTCCTCTTCTGTATGTGCTGGTTCTCAAGTCATGGCCGTAGAGGTCAGAACAGTTGAGAGGCATCCCTTTCAAACTTGGATATGGGAGGACAGTGTTGGCATATGTGGACATCATGTCATGGTGTCAGATGCCTCCAAAGTAGAGATAGTTGGTACCATTCTGAGGTAATACAAGTCGATTGCAGGGACCAAAATCAACGCTGACAAGTCAGTGGGTTTGTAGTTGGGCATCTGGACAGGCAGATCAATGCTGTTGGACAGCATTGTTGGATGCTAGACTGGCAAACCAGTTAAACTGCTCAGATTCTAGTTCAGTCCCAACCTCCAGTTGGATAAAAACTGAACAGGATGACAGGTCTTACCCAGAAATGGGCAGAAAGGAAGCTGTCCCTGAAATGTCAAGCAAAAGTGGTGAATGCCTATATAGCTTCCCTCATTATTTATATATTTCTTTACTGCCCTCAAGGGGCTAAACATAGAGGGGACAAATAAGGGCAGACAAAGGGATTAAGTCGATTACATCGACCCAGTGCGAAACTGGTACTTTATTTATCGACCCCGAGAGGATGAAAGGCAAAGTCGACCTCGGTGGAATTTGAACTCAGAACGTAACGGCAGACAAAATACGGCTACGCATTTCGCCCGGCGTGCTAACGATTCTGCCAGCTCGCCGCCTTATTAAATTCTTACTACAGTTCTCCGCTCTACCAACTGAGCTATCGCGAGAAACAAATTATTTATAGCCTGACCATCATGCCCTGCCTCAGTTACTGCTTGATGAGGTTGGAGAATCTCTTATTCATCTTCTTTTGGAAGGGACATGTTCCAACTGTTAGGTGGTCAGTCTGCTACCAGCACCCTCTGTGTGGTGGCTTAGGCATGCTGTGGCTGCTGATGCAGGGACATGCACTGAGGTTGCACCTCCTGCAATGATTTCAGGAAGGGCAGCAAGCTGGGAGAATCGTTAGCACACCGGGCGAAATGCTTAGCGGTATTTCGTCTGCAGTTACGTTCTGGGTTCAAATTCCACCGAGGTTGACTATGCCTTTCATCCTTTCGGGGTCGATTAAATAAGTACCAGTTGCGCACTGAGATCGATGTAATCAACTTAATCACTTTGCCTGTCCTTGTTTGTCCCCTCTCTGTTTAGTCCCCCTGTGGGTAATAAATATATAATAATAATAATAATAATAATAATTGTGTACAGTGCTCAGGTGCACTACAACTCATCTAAAGTGTATATATAATCAGGTGTAGTTTCGGCGGATTTCGGAAAGCATGTGGGCCTTAAAGGATGCAGTGTCATGGCAGTCAACAACTGACGCAGGCAATATATATATACACATACATTTGATCACTTTAAACAAATGATTCGTGCAGGTCATATGTCGTCACCGACGGGAGAATCCACCATACAAACACACACACACACATTAAAGTTAGATAAGGCCGGTTTATGAGATTACTTTAGATTTCACGTTCATGAAGAGTTTAGTGTTATGACGTATCACCAGACCCCAAAACCTGTTGGCTTTTGGGATTTGATGATACAAGGTAATCCCATAAAGCTGCCTTACCTAACTTTCATATACTGCTCTAAAGAGTGCGTCTTTTTTTCGGATTTGTTTTTACAAGCGATATATATATATGTGTGTGTGTGTATGGATATGTCCGTATATAGTGAGAGAGAGAGAGAGAGAGAGAGAGAGAAAGGGAAAAAGAGAAGAGAGAGAGAGAAAAGGAGAAAGAGAAGGAGAGAGAAAGTGTGTGTGTGTGCGCGGGCGTGCGTATGCATGAATATATCAGAATGTCCGAAGTTATGACAATGACCGTGGTATAAATGGACAAAGGTATTTATAATTGTGTCAGTAGGAAACAGTTGAGGTTGATAGGAGAGGTGTTTATTAAGACCATATGCCTACACTATGCATTGCTTTTTGCTAAGGACAGTAACCGACTTAATTGTCTTTTTTTAGTGCATATCTTCTCCATACTACAACTTTAGTTAATAACTTTCGGACGTTTGCACGTAATATATGTGCATGATTTTGTCTATATTCTAAGAAATGTATCTATATATGAATATATAAAATATATATGCATATGTATTTGTACGTATTCATAAAAAACATGCATGAGGCAGACATTCCGATCTATCCACCGTATGTTGGCCAGCAACAATGTGTTTTTAGTTGGTTGCTCTTTCTCTAATTTTTGTGGACAAAGATAGTCGCTGACTGACACACACGCACTTGTTCCGAGCCACTGTTCACCCTCCCCTTCCTCTCCCTCTCTCTCTATCTATTGCTAA
>NC_043006.1:67979972-68039972 GCF_006345805.1 Octopus sinensis
AATGTCTTGCTTTGAAAAACTGCATTTAGGTATGATTAGTATAATTTTGGTAGTAATGACTTTGTCCCTCTTAGTGTGAGGCATTTATGTGTAATAATGCCCTCTATACAATATAGATATAATTAATTTGTTCAAAAGAAAAAATTATTTTCGAATCTTTCTTTTATGAGGTTTTCACGCTAACTACCCGATAATTTCTTGTTAAGATCCTTATTAAGAGATTATCCTTAATTGTTAAAATATATATATATATATATATATCTGTGTTATTATATTTAAGGATGGTAATCTTATGGCAATGAACACATGCACTATTTATTTGACCTTCACTTTAACTTTATTATTATTACTTTAGTTGTCAGATTTGTTTCATCACACATTCCGTGACCGCTTGAGTAACTTTCTGGCCCTCATGTCTGTTCTTCTCTCTGGTCTTTTCCTGCCTATTCCATTTTATCTTCATGTGATATATATCCCTATCTGTGCATGTGTTTACATCCGGATCTGTGCGTGTGTATGTGTCATGGGTTTGTATATTACAGTTTGTACCTATGCCTGTTATTTATTTCTTGTCTTTAGTCATCAGGTTGCATAGTGTTGTGGCGTGTGGGAAGTTATTCCATTCACATTTGCTGTTGAGGTTTGGTTTATCTTCTATTATGTGTGTGTGGCCTCTGTAACATGTCTCAGTGTCATTTCTGTTCTCCATGTTGATAGGGTCCTAACATGTATGCTATCTATTGGGTCCCATGTTCTAATTTAGCATGTTAGTATATCACTGATGAGCTTTTCTCCTCCTTGAGTTCCTACTAATGTTCACTTATCTCCTCTCTTATGCTGTGGGCTGTCTCTTCAATGTATCTTGTCCTGTTTCTGCACGATCCCTCTGTACACCTTATACTATAGACTACATTCCTAGTTTTATGGCATATCTGTGGGCTTACGCACTATGCACAGAAACTTCTTTCAAATGGGCATGCTCTACAGATCAGGGATTTTATGGGAGTTCCTGACTTTTTTACTGTTTTAATCTGAATATTCATCTTGCTTAAGGTTTTTTAAAAATGATATGCTAGTTTGCCCCCAGGAGTAGTATCAACAAACATGACACTCTGGTAATTTTGGCTGTCATACCATGAGTTGACCTAACCTTTCTTGCTCTTAGCACTTTTTATGCTATTTCATGATTTACTCATGTGTAGTGGACAGGCCCTGTTTGCATCCTCTCCTGTGATGGTCTTTTGCCATGGCTCCTTTATACACCCTGATCCTGTCTCTTTGGCTATACCCAGAGAACTGCATGTGGTGGATAAAGAGTATGTATCTCTCTAATTCTGTTGGGTTGCACATGTGGGATACATTTCTCATCACCCTTGGCAATTGCTATGATCTGGTAATTGGAGGCCATGGCTTTGGCATAGTGTGAATAGAAGATTTGGACCTTGTTATTCCTAGTTTCCAGCCAGAGTTCAGTGTTAAACAGTCTGTAGTTGAGGTGCTTACTCAGGTAATGTACTGTTACCTGAATACTTTAGTGGATGCTCTCCATGGTACCAGCTTCTAGTTCATAGATATTGTCTTGTGGAGGTGCTTTTGCTGCTATGTTGATATCTTCAACATAGCACGAATACATGTTTAGGGCTATGGGGCTTTCTGCTATGTGTTGAGTCTCCTATCCCACCATACCATAAAGAGGTTGGCTACTTCTCCAATCATATTGCCACTGATGGCTGCATCCTCTTCTTGAGTTTATATTTTGTTATTGAACTTAAACATGTGGCCCTTTAATATAGCTTTGGTACTCACACCTACTGCATGTGTGACTGTTTTTCTCATCTGATCATGGTTGTTGGGGGCTCTGTATGGCTCTGGTCCACCTGTTCCATCTTTTTTTAGTGGTTTTCTTCGATATTGAGATTATAGTGGGAGATCTGCCTTGTATTGGTCTGCCGAAGCAGAAACATCTATAGTTGTGTTTGTCGAGTTACTCTTTGTCACATGTAAGTCTAAGGAAGAAGCCCAGTTCCTCTACGTCAACACCACAAAACTCCACATTGCTTTCACTGATCATCTCCATGCATTTATCCACTGCAAAATCAACGTCGATGGATAGGTATAGGGACACCACATTCATACTGCCTCTTATGCATCCTGTCAGGTCTTAGGTGCAGTTGCTTTCTTTGATTCTGCTGAGGAGGTCTTCTGTGTTGTCATACACATTTGGGGACAGCTTGATTCTGGGGTGTATGATCATAGAGAGGAAGTAGGAAACTCTGTAGTTGCTAGCAATCTTAGCTCCACAGACCAGTCTTGATAGTAGTCCTCGTACTGGACCAGTGTTCATTTTGTGATTGTTGTGGAGTCCATACAGCACTGGGATGTTGTTTTTTTGCAGCTTGGAAATTGTTGGCTATGCTTTTCTTTGGTCCCAGGATGTTTGCTCACATCATCATGTGAGCATAGAGGATTTTTTCTCTCTCCTCATATGTTTGTAACATTGTTTTTCTCATGTTGGTGATGTGAGGTTTACATTGCCTGGATGTGATTTGGCAGAATGTCTATCAGTATTCTGCTGGACTTGTCTGTGGGGAAGCACACAACCTCCTTATTTTTTGTGACTTTTCCATTGAGTTACTGAGCCTCTCTCCTACTCTGTCTCCTACTGTACCATTCTAAAATCTAAGACCTGTCCTAGCTATGGTGAATTGTGCTTCTGTTTGGGCGTTTGTCTGTTGTGAGATACCTACACTTTTTGTTGAAAGATGGGGTTGTTGGATAAATACGGCTCATCGTTTACACTTCTCTGTATATTTCTGTGTTTGTCCCCCACCACCTCTTGAAACCGGTGTTGGTATGTTTACGTCCGCGTAAATTAGCAGTTCGGCAAAGGAAACCGATAGAATAAGTACAAGGCTTTAAAAAATAAAAATACTGGGGTAGATTCATTGACTAAAATTCTTCGAGGTGGTGCTCCAGCATGGCCGTAGTCTAATGACTGCGACAAGTGAAAGTTAAAAAAGGACAGACATTATATATATATAACATGTATGTATATATATTTTGTATTTATATGATATATAGGCGTGTGGTAAGTAGTTTGCTTACCAACCACATGGTTCCGGGTTCAGTCCCACTGCGTGGCACCTTGGGCAAGTGTCTTCTACTATAGTCTCGGGCCGACCAAAGCCTTGTGAGTGGATTTAGTAGACGAAAACTGAAAGAAGCCCGTTGTATATGTGTGTGTGTCCCCAACATCGCTCGACAACCGATGCTGGTGTGTTTACGTCCCCATAACCTAGCGGTTTGGCAAAAGAAACCGATAGAATAAGTACTAGGCTTATAAAGAATAAGTCCCGGGGTCGATTTGCTCGACTAAAAAGGCGGTGGTCCAGCATGGCCACAGTCAAATGACTGAAGCAAGTAAAAGAGTATATGCATTGTCAGAGTATATAATTGTGTGTATATCATTACGTTCATTCATTCATACATACTATACATATAGCCACGTTCGTATGTACTCGACACATTCACATGTATACATGTATGTTTAAACAGTCTTTTTATCAAACAAACCCCTATTATGTCGTATTTCTTTTTTAATGTTTTCAACTGTAGTTGTTTTATTTAAAATTGTCAAGGTCTTAGGGAACAGCATATATGCCACTTACACCGTATTTTTTTCCCTCCTTCCAAACATCACGATCTTCGTGTATATTATAAAGAAATACATTTTGTTGATATCGAGGCAATAATATCTTAGCAAACCGATTTTGTCCATCAGTATTTCGTTTGCGGCGTTAATATAATTGGAAAGTGCATGACCATCTCTTCTTTGTTTTGCCTGTTGCCAAAATTTTTAAATAATAAAAATTCTTCTTTGTATTTATGTCATTACAATTTATAAATCTCGTTTTCCCTCCGCTGCATTTGTTTCAGTATTTCCAAATAATATTGGTGATATAATCTTACAAAAAAAATTAGTGAAAGAAAATATATTCTCCTCCTCAGTATTAATTAATTAGCCAGACTGTAAACACCTGTCATTTACAGGTAATAATTAAAGTCCAGTTGCACTCAATTTTGAGTATTTTGATGTTTAACCGCGTTACACAAACATCATAAAGCTCGGTTATAATTTCAACATATTCAGTTGTGTTGAGTATATAGCTCGGTTAAATCTCAAACACACCCGCTAATGTGTAATTGTGTGTGTTTTCGAGACTTGCTGGAAAGATGTTTCATTAAAAAAAACCAAAAATTAATTAAAAAAATTTACGGCAGTCGCTAAAGAACCTGGTAGCTACGAAGTTGAATCGGTGAGTGACACCAACTACAGCAACCTGTTGAAGAAAGCAATAATACGAATGAACGAGGAATTAGGCTAATTGTTTAGCTTCTTAATTGGTTCTAAGTTGAAGGTTTAATAATATTTTGTATTTACTGTTGAATAGATTGTTTTTTTTTCCTCAATGTTTGTCAGCTTGTTAGTTCGATAGCTCGTATCTGTTAAAATTGTTTGTTACACCAACCCAGATAGGTATACTACCACCCCCATCATCATCATCATTATTATCACACTAGTGAACTACTACTACCACTTCTACACACATAAATACACACAATACTCTTCCAATACTATTGACATTACATCTTCAACTCTTGCTGAACGAATATTGATCGATTACTTTAAAAACCCTCACTAACCTCCCTCCACCGAACACTTCACCTCACGTGTCTATACACTACAGTTTTCTTTACTGTTCTGATTCTTTTACAATTTCTGAGTGAGAGGAAGGCATGCTTCCCGTTTTTTCCAACAACTGTCAGTTCATTTTTAGTATTGCTTATATATTTATCGATTACAGATTTGCATATACATCCATTTATTCCCCTAGAGTTGTCTGAAATTTGTCTGTGGTTTGTAATTGATAACAGAGGCAAAGAAGCACGGTATTGTCTATATATATAGACAATATCTTGGATGTTTTAATGGCTGTTGTGAGTGAAACGACGGGGAATTCCTTGTTTTGTCAGGTCTCTCTTTATTCGGAATTAGGTAGAATAATCAAATAGAACAAAATAAAGAGAGCGTGGCGATAGTGACGTGACCTTCCTGCGGTAATATTGGTTACTCTTTCGAATCTACTTTTACTTTCTATTTACCTACTTCCAACATTCTGTCTCTCCACTTTGTCTTTCTCTATCACACATACATGTATGTATAATCAACTGATATATCTTAATTTGATTTTTTTAATGTATAATTCACTAGGGTTTGTAATAGTTTGATATCAGTTCAGTTCATGACAATACTTGTAAAAGGTCAATCAGATGCAACAAAGCTATTTCATATAAATTATTTTCATATAAATTAGTTGTAATTAATCACAAAATTATGAAAATTTATATTTAATTTACCTACTTAAATCTATAATTATTTAATGTTACCATGTAACTATGTCTTTTCTCATGTTCAACATTGCTTTATTATTTCTTGTTTGACTGAAGAATTAAGATTTCTTTTTCTCTTTCTTTCTCTTACAATATGTAGGGCACGATGACTACAAGCAACAATAATAATAATAAGACATGTGTGGGTGAACCACTGTCTTTACACAACTTGTCTTTAAGCAGCAACGGCAGTGATACATATGAGGAGAAGGAGCTGTCTCCTGCTGTCATTTGTGATGACAGTGGTATGCAGTCCCTTGATGAGAGTAGCGACAGCACTAGGGAAAGTGTGTCTGAGAAAACAGAGCAAGATGAGTTGGAAGATGATGTTTTTCTAAAAGCTCTTTATAACTATGAATATAGTTACGACAATGGAGATAAAGTGACTATGGTTAAAGGGGACATATACCGGCTGGTGTCAAATAGTGCTGATGACTGGTGGCAAGTTGAAAAAATAGAAGATGGAAATGTAATCTATGTTCCTGCTGATTATGTATTTAAATTGGAGGATTATTACCCAGGCAACAACAGACCATTGCCACCAATTATTGCCAAAGATACATCTGATAATAGTACTAAACCAGTTGAAACTAAACCACTTCAAATTAAACCAGCTGAAATCAAACCAGTTGAAACTCAACTACTTGAAACTAATCTGTTTGAAACTAAACCAGTTGAAACTCAACTACTTGAAACTAATCTGTTTGAAACTAAACCAGTTGAAATCAAAACAGTTGAAGCTAAACAAAAGCCTCATGCTACTGGTGAGAAAAGGAAGAAACATCCTGCTCCTGTTGCCACACCCGAGATGTTAGCTGCTGCCAAAGCAAAGGCTCCAACCAGACCAAACACAACTGTACTGAACCGAAGTTTTAGTAGTGATAATGCTGGAACAGTTCCTGTGACTACCTCCTCATCTTTTGGGTGGCCCGATTCATCAGAAACCTCTTCTCAAGCCAATTTTTCTATAAACAACAACAACAACAACAATAATAATAACAATAACTTTGATGCTTGTATCCAGGTTGTGGTTAATTCTGATAATCAGTACCCCCAAGAGATATTGCGAAGTGGAAATTATAGTACTTTTGGTAAAGGTTCAATCAATCCAATCAGAACATTGGAAAGGCCCAAAAGCTATCACTATGGGGCATCCAGCAGATATCTTGAAAGCCCTGAACATGGGCATGAAAAAACAATTCAATTAGGGAAGTGTCAACATTCTCAAAGCAATAGTGATTATATAAACCTTGATGAACTGGGTCCTGTTTTAAAATACCAAAAGGAACCTGAAAATGGAAGTGTGGAAAGTCTTACCAATCCAAAAGACAGAAGAGTAAGTAGAATAAATATTCTTTTTTGTTTACAAGTTTTCTTCAAAACTTTTTTTTCCCTTCATATTAAACCAGAACTAACATCCATTTCTAGCATATTATCTCCCCTAAGAAGATGCTGGCTATCAAATATCTGAAACTGTTTCTTTCTGTTGGCTATGTCTTTTTGTTTAAGAAGGAATTTTCATTTCTGCTGTTTGAATTTGCTATCTCAGTTCAAATACTTGTGCAACCCCCAAATGTTTTGAAATTATCTTGCCCACTACTCTAATTTCTATAGAATGGCAGATAACATCTCTTGTTTTCTCTGTTGTTTTAATGGCTCTTGGCATTCTGCTGTCCTTATAAGGCTCAGACATAACTTGCAGTTTAAACATTGATATGTCATTTTTTTGTGAAGGCATGTGGCCTAGTGATTAGGCAGTTGCACCTCACAATCACTAGATTGTGGGTTTGATACCCTGATCAGATGGTGCGATGTGTTCTTGAGTAAAACACTTCATTTCACATTGCTCCAGTCCCCCTTTCGATTGGGAGGAATGTTGGCCTGCTTGCTTAGCCAGCGAGGATGGGAGGGTATCATTTGAAGGCCAAAACAATGCAAAATGCATTGTAACTTGTGATGTGTAACAACATCTGATAGCCTCATCAGTCATGTGGTCACATGATGTTGTTTTTTTGTGGTGAGATTCTGAATATCTGCCTGATAGGTGTAAGGCCTGAAATTTTGGGAGATGAGATTAGTTGATTTCATCAACCCCGGTTCTTGACCAGTACTATTTTATCGAACCTGAAAGGCAAAATCAACCATAGCAGAATATCTGCCTGATAATGCCATTGTGTTTGTGTCATTTATACAGTTAGGTGTTGATATATCTCTCATCATTAGATAACTTTGTTTTACTTCACAAATCCTTACCTGAAATCCTATAAGCCTTTACCCATTTCATCATGGTTCTGATACAGGTGCATGAGATGTATTTACCTTCATTATTGCTTGTTTCGCAATTCACTAGATATCTATTTCTGGCTAAGGTAGCAGGTCCAGAATAAAAATTCTTTGACCTTCTGACCATATCTTTGCTTAACATACTTTTTGTTTGCATTCAACAACAAGGAAAGTCTATAACATTTCCCATAAGCTGCAAGTGTGGGTCAGTATTTTGACCAGATTGATCATATATTGGCTTTATAGTTATGCAAAGAACAGGGAATAAAAGAAAGTCTTAGCTACTAACAGTTGAAGAAGATGACTTGTTTCTCGTTTAATTTCTAATGCTTTAGAAGCTGAGGTATTTATTCTGATAAGTATGGATAATATATACAAAGATAGCTTAGTTATTACTCTTTTACTTGTTTCAGTCATTTGACTGTGGCCATGCTAGAGCACCGCCTTTAGTCGAGCAAATTGACCTCAGGACTTATTCTTTGTAAACCTATTGGGTTTTTTTTTTGCCGAACCACTAAGTTACGGGGATGTAAACACACCAGCATCAGTTGTCAAGCGATGTTGAGGGGACAAACACAGACACCCCTCTCCCTCACACGACGGGCTTCTTTCATTTCCTGTCTACCAAATCCACTCGCAAGGCTTTGGTCGGCCCGAGGCTATAGTAGAAGACACTTACCCAAGGTGCCACGCAGTGGGACTGAACCCGGAACCATGTGGTTGGTAAACAAGCTACTTACCACACAGTCACTCCTACACCTATAACCATTTTGTTACCATATTTCTGTTTAAATGCACTGGCTTTGCTTCAATTAATTTTGAAAATAAAGTATTTAGTAAAATAATCTTGTCATTATCAAGCTGGTATTTGGAATGTAAATTAGCATGAAATTCTGATGGAAACCTTTTAGATCACTTTAACCCTTTAGCATTTAAAGAGGCTATATCTCGCCAAAACATTCTCCTTATTTTGTGTTTAAACTGGCTAGATCTGGTTTCTCACATCAAACCTACAATCATCATCATACATACATATATACATACATTATGGCTGCCCCCTTGTTATCGAGTATGGCCATTGCACGAAGCTTAACTGTTACTGGTACTGTGATCAAATGTGACTTTTTAGCCCAGCTAAAGATCTACAATGTCTTGTACAAAATTGGCAACTAAAACCTTTACTTGTAATAGCCGGCAGTAGTTGTAACTGGGCTTCATATACTTTTGCATGTTGTTTAAGTCCTCCTGCTGAATTACACTCTCTTCCACATGCCCGACAGATATGATTAGTATGGTGTGTTACACTACCACCAGTGGCCAGGTTGTCACTCATCTGTCTCGTTTTATGACTACGAAGATGACTCATGAATCCTGCTTTACTGAGGCAGGGTCTTGCACAGACATTGCATGTCAGAATCAAAGGAAGACCCTTCCCTTCTGGAAGTGTAACAGCGATGCCCTTCCTGACATCCCTCCTTACTTTCTCATGTGCAACTCGAGATTTCTCAAACGTGGCTGTCCCCTCATGCACAATCCTTCTCCACCTGCTACGATCAATAGCTATGCCTTCCCATGTGTCAAGAGTGATGCAGGCATCTCTTAAGGAAGCCTTCAGCAAGTCCTTATACCTCTTTTTTGGTTTATGTGGAGGTCGTTCTCCTTTAGCTAACTCTCCATAAAAGAGTTGTTTTGGCATCCTTGAATCCTTCATTCTGACCAGATGACCACTCCATCTGAGCCTTTGCTTTAACACAAGAGCTTCTATACATACATACATACATACATATATACATCATCATCGTTTAACGATCACGCTCGAATAGTGCTTTTTACGTGCCGCCGGCACGGAAGCCAGTTTGTTGCTCTGGCAACGATCATGCTTGGATGGTACTTTTAGCGCTCCACTAGCACAGATGCCAATCATCAAATTTGATTTTGATTTTGAGGCAAGTGAAATTGAAATTGAAATCAAATTCGATGACTGGCATCTTTCTAAAAACGAAAAGTCAAAACCTCAAAACTACCAGATAATGCAAGATTAATTCAAAACATGTGAAGAAACAAGCTTTACTTTTGACAGAATAACGTGGATGCCAAAGGGCTAAAACAAGAAGTTTGTATCATAGAACCAGAAGTGGTATCAAAAGTGCTAAAGAATCTAGAACCAGATTGGATTTGAGTAGAGAAGAGGTGTAAGTTGACATGTCTCTGTGTGAAGTAGACACTAATATTGGGTTTACAGCTGGAGTATTCTCCAACTTTAAACCTAATTTAAAACATTAATCTCTATGGCATGCCAATAATATAAACCCCTCTTGTTTTATTGTGATATTTAGTTTTTACATCCAAGAATACAAAAAACCAATGGGGGATGAACAAATCCCATGTGAGTTTTTTGATATTCTTAATTTGTTAGCAGTCTGAAATTAATTTAAACACTGTCTTCTTTTGTTCATATTAGCTTTACTCTGGTTTCAAATTAACTCAGTTCCATTTTGACAGCCACCAAAGAAATATCTGCACCTCCAGGCATAATTTATAACAGTTTCACTATCAGTGACCACTGATTTTATTTTTATCTTTATAAATTATATTATCTTTGTTGTTATCATGGATCTTTGTTCGAACTACATATTTAGATTAACTAATGATGTGTTTAATGGTTTGAGAATAAAGGCTGTAGGTTGTTTATCAACACTGTGTGTATATTTTTCATTGTTTAATCTATGAAACATGGAGAGATGAGAAGTTCTACTAATTTCAATGGGATTTAAATCTCAAACTGTAGTGGTCAATTTAAAATTCCCTGTTAAGCTATTGTTCAACCTGATATCTTGTTGTTGGGTACTGTTGGCCAGCTCTGCTTAAGGATTTGACCCATGGCACAGAGGCAGATAATCAGATGTTTAAATCTATGGCATATGAGTTCCTTAATGTATTTTGATGAGGTATTCATCATGTAGTACCACTTGATGGTGTGATTATACAACCTAGCATGGCTGGAACCAAGACATACCATGGAGCTGTGCTGTCTGGTTTAATGGGGGTATGTTGCCTGGTTTAATGGGAATATGCTATCTAGTTTAATGGGGCTGTGTTTGGTTTAATGGGGGTATGTTGTTTAAATTAATGGGAGTAGGTTGTCTGGTTTAAGGGGATTATTTTATCTGTTTCAATTGGCGATTTGTTGTCAAGTTTAATGGAGCTATGGTACCTGATTTAATGAAGGTATGTTGCCTGATTTAATGAAGGTATATTACCTAGATTAATGGTAGTATACTGTCTGGCTTAGATGGGTGGTGTATGTTGTTAGCTTAATAGGACTATGTTGGCAAGTTGCCACAGCATCCCAATGAGTACTTTTGTTGTAGCAACTTTTGTCAGTTGGCTAAATTGTTAAATTTCAACCTCCTCGCCTACATAGTAAATTATGAAAAAGATTTGAAACTGACTTTTTGACTAGTATTAAATGTTTGCATGCCAGAATAGTCTGTTGTTATCAAACCTCAAGTTAGACCTGATTCAATAGACCTATAAACAAAGTCAGTTGTGAACATCCCATTTATTTATCTGCAACTACATTATCTAATGTGCCCTTCCTTTTAATACAATAGTGTGAATTGAGGGAGATATGGCTTCTATTTCTAGCAGATTGGATAGCCAGCTAGAAATAGATGTAAGCTTTCTCATTGGCTTGTCAAACAAGGACAATTTAGAAAGAGTTCAGTAAATTGAGTTTTTATTGAGTAGTGAGAAAATATAATATTTTAAGGAGAGAGAGAGAGAGAGGTGTTGACATTAGGGGATTTGATACAGATGTGTTGAGGTCTAGTTGATACATGTGGTTCTAAGTTCAGCTTCATTATTGTTGACTCAACATTTTAGGACTTCTGGCTTAACCTAAGGAATGTCAATAACATTGAGTTTGACTTTGTACCTCTTGTACATCTCTTACAAAAAACAAATAAAGTAAAACAAAATGAAAAAATTGAAACCTTGACTTTTAAAATAAAAATAAAATATGCAACTATGATATTACATTTGTTAACATCGAGTATTTACTTTTATCTGTTAGTTCTAACTGGATGGCCATTGGCTCGCAAGGAACTCGCCCATCCTTTGACAGGTCTTGTTATTTGTCCTCCTGGGTGTCCAGACATTCAGCAGGTCTAAATTAAATATATGGGAATTAGAGGAAAATGAACTGGAAATATTGACTGTTAAATATATATCCTGTGATTTTTTTATCAAATGTTTCTGACAGAATCTTTGAGATTCTAACAGTTGTTGTACGCATGTGTTTCTTGGAGTTAATTACATTGTAAATCTGAATAAACTGCAGTTTTCCCTAAAACACCAAACACTTCTTCCTCTAAGATCAATACCTACTACTACTAAAATAAACAACTGCCGTCATTACACCTGAGTGTGTTGTTAGGTCTGTTAGGTTATGTGAGCAAGCTGGATATTGCAGTTGTAAGAAATGAACTGAATGAAACATACTCAGCATGCTGAGATATTACTATGGAGCTTAGATACCAGTTATATACTGGTGTCATTCTTGTTAACTATGTCTGTAAAAATTTGGCTTTGTTCTTACCCAAGATCAATTTATATTTCTGTTTAACTCTTTTTATTGACACATTGAAGTTAGCTTTAGTTTCAAGGACAGCCACATATAACTATAATTGGAAAGCGAATATTTTACGTCAGGAAACTTGTTAATTTATATTGTTAGATACTGTTGAATCTGGTGATAGGTGTGTCAACTTTTGATATTTACTACTACAAGAAAACACTGTAGACTTCTGATAATGATAGCTAAATTAAGACTAAGTTTACTCTATCATATAACTCACATAGCAAGCTTATTACATTTATTTGGTTATGGTTAGGAAATAGTTTATTGTAGCATCAGCAATCTCGACATCCTCATCTACTAACTTTAGCAGATATTATACCAAAATATTTACCAATGATTTTTTAATGAATTTTACTGAAGCAACTCTATTTTGGCATTGATTATTTTGACTGTTTGATGGCACTTTGCCAGGCAGCAAACTGTGAAAGAAAGTGTATAAAGAAAGCTAGTGTGTGTGTATATATGGTTCAAGAGAGGCACAAGATACTATATATATATATATATATATATACATATATATATATATATATATATATATATATATATATATATATATATATATATATATATATATATATATATGAATGCTGTGGTATTTGTTATCCTGCTGTTTAGAGTTTAGATACTACTGCACTGCTTGAAATAGGAACCAGTATAATATTGAAATCAATTTAATCAATACAGTTTGCCCTTAATTAAAGATGCTTTTTTTTTCTGTATTCTCTTTGAATTCATTTTAAAAATTAGAATGTTATACTTCTTCAATGTACAAAACATTATTTGTTAGATAACAACACTTTTTCATATGCGGTTGTCTAAGATTACTGAAGGAGTAACCTTTTAAAATGTGAGAGCTTCCTGAAGTTGTGATAAAATTGTTATCTGGTTGTGTTTTATTGTTTATATGTATAGCTGATTAATGACATCAATGAGTTAATGATTCATAGTTTAATTAGATAGTTAATTGTCTGAAATAAGTTATTGAAATTATAGTTCAAAATTTCAGGACATTGTGTTGTAGATAACAGTTTGAGTTTAAAACCATTTTTAGACGAATTAAGAAAATAAGACACTGGAATGATAAAAAAGGAAGGATTAGGATAATCTAAATCATTAAATTCTCTGCTATTTAATGCCTGATTTGCAAAACTTTTTGATTCTCTGTTGTTTTTTAATTATTTTTTTTTATCATTTCTTTTAGAAATAAATGATTATTCCATTGAACTTAGTAACAAAGTTTGTTCAGTAAGGGTAAACTCCTGGGGTGTGAACTTCCTGAGCCAGCTGTGATTTCTGTTTGTAGCCAATTACTTTACTTACTACACTAATTGCGCTCACTCTCCTAATTGCTTAACTGAAGAATGTCTCGATCTATATAGCATCATATTCTCTTGGTACCGCATACCCTTGCAAGAAATTATTTTTCTCTGATGCTTGCATAAAGAACATCTGTATGTCACATGACTATCACAACCAATGAAAGAAGTTTTTATTTTGTAATATTTTTTAAGCTTAGAGGATAGAACGCAGTACCTCTGATACTAGCAGGGTGAATAAACTAGATAGCTAGTACGAATGCTTACAACAGTGTGGAATCTGCAAAAAGTACTGAATGACCAAGTGGCAAAAGGTACTGAATGACCAGGTGATGGTGTTAAACTGGGCAACAGCTCATTATGTTTACCACCCCCAAAAACAGGCACAGTTCTTCCAATAGGCATGTTCCAATTGCATCAATGCATCTTAACTTATAAGGCTTAAGATGACTGAGGCTGCCATGCAGTGGAATTGAATATGAAAATTCATAGTTGCAAAGTAAATCTAAAAAAACATGGCCATATCTGTATTTCAAAGAAAATGACATGACATGCAAATAACAGACAAATTTCTCTTGAAAGAAAGAACCACGTGTTCTAAAATACTATTACCATGACAACATATTGGACAATGGTTAGATAGATAGATAGATAGAGATAAATGAACCCAACACTTAGTTCAATTTGGCTGTCTGGCTCTATTATCAGTCCTAGTCATGCATGCACACACACACACACACACACACACACACACACACACACACAGTAGTGACATCTAGTCCACTGATGGCAAACCATTTTAACCTATTGTGTCAACATTTTAGTCTCTTACATAAATCTATTATTGTAGTATCACTTGCATGTTATACATGTATTTTAATTTTAGGTAAGTGCTTAGAGATAAAGCTTTTTGTATTTGTTATTGCAAGATTGCAAAATGTTTTTCAAACTTCATATACTGTTGCCTAAAGACCCGTGGCATGTCACTGCTGACATGCCACAGTGTGTCAGAGCACAAATATATCTACCACATATCTATAACATCTCTTACTCACAGGTATATCTATGAAATCACTTTGTCACATGTATATCTATGACATTGTTAGGTCACACGTACATTTGATATTCCAACTATAGCTATCTCATCTCTTTATTTTCAAGCATAATATCCTCTGGATTACATTACATCACCTTCCTGTCCTACTCCACCTTCATACACCACACAACCCCATATACCCTGCCACTACCACCAGTTTCCTCTATCAGCTCCCTACACTTCACAAAACTGATGTCAAGAATTATGGGAGTTGGATTAAAATTTTTTTTTCTACGGCTCTTTGTTTTGACAATGAGGATTCTGTTGATCAGTTGCTTTAAGCCTTTTGCATTTAAACTGGCCATATCCGGCCCAAATATCCTACCTATTTTATTTTCACACCAGCCAGATCTGGCCTCACACACCTACCTAACAATGTCATTCTAAAAACAGACAATCATATCATCAAAATCTCTTAGCTACGATATAAAGACCGCCTTTGGCCATAAATGACCACAAGATTGCACCTAGAATGTGCCCCTCGAAGGCACAAGTCCGGACAAAGTTGTTTATGGAAGACCAGCAGTCACCCATGCATACCAGCCTCCCCTCTCCATGCCACCAATGTTATCCAAGGGAGAGGAAAAGGCCAATACAGTTTGGCACCAGTGATGTTGCAACTCATTTCTACAGCTGAGTGAACTGGAGCAATATGAAATAAAGTGTCTTGCTCAAGAACACAGCATACAGCCTGGTGTGGAATTTGAACACACTATCTCATGATTGTGAGACCAATTCTCTAACCACTTAGCCATGTATCTTCACACAGCTATGATATAAAGTATGATTAATTCAAAACAACATAAATAAATATGCATTACATTTGACTGAGTAATTTGAATGCTAAATGGTTAACACAATGGTTCTCAACCATTTTTTGCATATGGACCCCTTCAATTTTCCTTTTACCCAGGTGGACCCTCATTGCCATTTGATATTTTAAAAGATTCTATTATATTTGTTATGATTAAATATAATTAGGAACTGTATAAAGAAAAATTGTTAAAATGTTTTGTGTATTGTAGAAGTATGACCAATTTATTGTGCATAATCTTTGACAACAAAATCTTGTATAGACAACCAAGGGCCATATGGATCCTGGTTCATGACCAGTGTAAGTGGCTGAGTATTCCACAGACATGTATATCCTTAATATAATTCTCACATTACTATACTCTATACAAATAACTACTGTATGTTCAGTAGACAGTGGAAAGAGCACAGCATGCTACATTGTACTCCACACCAACCCTTTCATTACTATATTTATTTTGAGATGCTCTGTGTTTCTTCCAATTACTTAAAATATAACAAAGAATTTAGTAAAATAACTTAGTTGTCATTCAGCTAGTGTTAGGAACATAAATTGTGACTAACTTTTTGTGAAAGATTTTAATTCAAAACTTATGAAAACAAGACATTTGTATTCAGAGCCAGAGCTGGTTTCAGCCTGTTTGGTAACGAAAGGGTTAACCACTGTCATACATACAGTCAAAAGAATACATCTAGATTGCCACACTGTACTCTGTCATTAATTACTGTACTATGGTACAATAAATAGAAAGGGTACACAACTAGATTGCCACACTGTACTCTCTACCATTAACTACTATACTATGTACAGTAGACAGTGGTAAAAGTACATGCTTTGATTGCTGCACACAACTCTACCATTAACCAATGCTTTACATACAGCAGACATCAGAAAGAGTACATGTTCAGATTGCCACACTGAACTCTTTACCATCTACCACTGTAATATATTCAGTGAGCTTCTCAGATAGGCATAGTATATATGGAATTATAGCTTTGTAATTATTTGGCTGACTATCTATAACTAGATGAGAGTTGACTAGATTCACACAAATTGAAGTAGCCATTGTTTTCTCAAGAACCTCTAAAGATGTTGCGACATAGGAAATGATGAGTTTGGCTCTCCCATTCTCTCTCAGAAAAAAATAAGATTCAAAGACTATTATTGTATAATGAACTGGGGGACTTTAATCTGTGCAGACATCACCTTCTACCTTTGTCTCTCTCTGAACTTATCATTGCAGTCTTATCACATTTTTACCAATGCTACTAATGTATCAATAATGTTAATTGGGACTGATAGCTTCACTGGCGTTATTGTTTGTGTTGGTATGTATGTTGTTTCATTGATAAGTTCACTAAATTTTTTTCCTTCTTAAATTTTCTCCTATTCAATAAATATTCTTTCCATTTGAAGTAAATAACTTTAAGAATGTTACCCTCACCACCTGCTTTGCAGTCACTGCCCATCATCATCATCATCATCACTTTTATTCCTGATCTACCATGCTAAGTTATTCCTGATCTACCATGCTAAGATATTTATTTATGAAGATCCTGTGTTGTTCCATGTGTAAAGCCTACACTGTTTCCTTGTAAGTAGACTCTTTAATCTAGATCCATGACAACAACTTCACATTAGCAAGTCTTAATCCCTATTCACCTTCTATGTATCCCTCATTGCCATTACATGTCCACTCTAATGCAGTCATTTTCCCTCTATAAATTAATCAATTCTGTCAATGATTAACCGCTTTTTCAATTCTCCCTTCCTTGAAAATTAATGCTGTACATCTAGTGGTGGGTGGGGGAAATCAATGCAGATTGAAGCATAATGAGGTACTACTAGAAATAACATCTGAATTTCTCCTAAATCATAACACTACAGATTTAAAAAAAAAACAAACAGCAATAACAAAAAAGATAAATTGGATAATGTAGCTCAAAATTCAATTGGGGATAAACAACAAAACCTGTTACATAGAAGGGGGCGCTGAAAAGTTCCTGGCTTTTGAGTAAAAGAAAATACAGGAAGATCAGTTAATTATGATTTTATTCAACATATTCCTTTCAAAGATTCATACATTTATTGCAGCAGTCCTTCACTTTTTCTAAGCCATGTAACAGAATCAGGCCTTTAAAGCCATGAACTTTTCAGCACCCACTCATATAGTCCACTTCATTCACTGTCAGAGTTTTACTGCCATACACCATCTTACACATACCACATGCAGTTCTCTATATTCACTATCCATGTTTCACTGCTACACGCCATCATTCCTCTTATATACTTCACATGTAGTCCTTTCCAGTCACTGTTCATGTTTCACTGCCATACACCATTGCACATCTGACACACACCACATTCTTCAGTCTTCTCCATTCATTGTCCATGTTTCACTATCACGCACCATCACACGTCTCACACACCTTTGTAATGAGAGAGAGAAACCCATTGTTACTAATAAGAACTAAGGTCTATATATTTATACACAAGGTGGTGAGCTGGCAGAAACATTAGCATGCTAGGCGAAATGCTTAGCGGTATTTTGTCTGTCTTTACGTTCTGAGTTCAAATTTCGCTGAGGTTGGCTTTGCTTTTCATCCTTTCGGGGTTGATAAATTAATTACCAGTTGCATACTGGGGTCGATCTAATTGACTGGCTCCCACCCCCAAAATTTTGGGCCTTGCCCCTAGAGTAGAAAAGTATATATTTATACTAGATCTATATTTAAGCAATTCATTATTTCATTCTTTGGCAACTATTGCTGCTACTAATTGCAATGGAGTAGATTGTGCAGCAATGTTCTGGTTCCTTGTGAGTCAACCATTATTTACTCTGTTAATATATTTAGTTCTTAAGGCAGTGAGTTATCAGAATTGTTAATATGTTGGACCAAATGCTTAGCAGCAGTTCGTTTGTCCTTATGTTCTAAGATCAAATTCCACCAAGGTTGACTTTGCCTTTCATTCTTTTGGTGTCGATAAAATAAATACCAGTTGAACACTAGGGTTGATGTAATTAACTTACCCGTTCCCCTGAAATTGCTAGCCTTTGTCAAAATTGGAAACCAATGTATTTAGTTCTCACTTCTCTTTCATCAAACAAAACTACTTTCTGGTTACTACTGATCATTCTAGCAATGAATTGTCTTAAAGATTTGTGTCTCACATCCATCCCAAATCTGTAGCTTAAGGCAGTCCTTAGTCATAGTAAGAGCTGCATCATCCTTCTGGCTTCCCTTCTCACCAGTGACTTCTCACTAATCCACTACATTACAACATATGAGATATTAGTAACATTTCGTTTCTTCTTTTTCATCATTTTGCCCTTTACATAAGGGGCAGCCTATGGCGTAAGAGATATTCTCCACTCAACATTTGTCAACCCACTTTCACTATTGATCCTCATCTTCCACCATTGATACTGTTCCATGGTCAAGCCAACACCACCACTAAATCTATCACTGCAGCTAATGTCGTTGCTGCTTAGTCCAAAGTCAACTTATAACTACTCATCCCAGTCATGACCGTCCTGCCTTTTCATGGTCATGTAAGATTACATCGTCTAATGTGTTTGAAGGAGATTTAGCTGCTGTTTCTAGTTCCATTATTGACTTGTTGTATCCAATACTGCAAAGTTAAATCTGCTTGATCACTGCTGACAATTACATCACTAAAGAACAAGGAGGCATTATTTGGATGTTACTGAATTAAGTATTAAAAGTCCATATCATTTATTGTTCTTGTTGTTAATGTTCTTGTTGGTGTTTACTTTCTGCTCAGTTCTGATTGACTAGAACTATGGTCAAAAATGTCAGTCTGGATATATTGTATAGGTTACAGAATGTGGTGGTGTGGTTATATTTTTCATATTACAATGTGATGCCAGCTGCATAAGAAACAATGTGTTGACATAATTAATACAAAGATCACTAAGCATTTAACCAGAGTTACTCGTATGGTGTTGACAGCATTGCATAATGGTCAGAATATATTATTTTCATTTTGTTTTATTGTCCAGTTTGTGTGTGTGTTGTTGCTGTGGCATATGATGTGTTTTGGAGACATTCAAATTGGGTAGAGTGCATCCCTGTCCAGGAGAAACCTTGATTAATTTCTGGAGAAGAGCAAAAGAAGAGCTAACCTTTTTTTACTGGACTTATATTTAATTTATTTAGGCACAGTGATAAAGGCAGAGAAAAGGGAGGATGAGGGGATTGAACAGGAGGAAAAACAGTGTTACACTACATTGGAGAAATGGGGACAAATTGCTTCTATGTTCACCCTAAGCTTCAACAGAATAGCACTTAAGCTAGTAACTACTCCCCACTTAACCAACAAAAGTAGAGAAAAAAATGTACTTAAAGAAGCCCATAAGTCACAAAACACCATCAGTAAAGATGACACATCATATGCCATCTACATTGACTAAAAAAATGTTTTGCATTGTGGGTGAGGTGTGGCTAATTAGTACTCAAATATTATATTCCTTATTTCTTTGAGTTATTAGAATAAAAGAGGAGGCGTCATTATATGTTAATTTGATCTGTACCATCCTCAAAATACGTAAAGCCACTGGGCTTAAATTTCTATGCATGCGAACACATGTACTGATGCAGTCCACCTACACGCTTGCAATCCATTCAAAAAGACAAAGGCACTTATCATAAAATAAATGAATATGTATAAAAAATACACATTTAACCATCCATACCTTTCTCTCATGGAATCCACATCATATACATGACCACATGCGTGCGTGCGTGCATGCACACACACACACACGCACACACACACACATGAACAGGCTCACACCTGTACTCTTTCACACACAAAATCCACACCATACACATACACGAATGTTTGTGTACACATGCACACATTCACACAGACACACACTTTCAGACTCCACGCTATTTCACACAAACGTGCATTTGCACACATGCACATTGGTGTGCACACATGCATGAACTTGCATTCAAACCCTCCCACACATACACACACGGCTTTGTTTTGGCAGCAAACTATTTTATATTCAATATCTCACCTGTTCAGTATTTCATGGTAGACACCATACAAGTAGTCCTTAAAGGCCATTCATAAAACCTGCAATTTTGTTTGCATCCAATGGTGCAGACTAGTTTATTTTTGGGGTAAAAGGAGAGAGTGGGGTTTGTCCTGTACAAGGTCATTCTTCACTTCAAAGAGCTTCAAGCACTGGTATCACTTGATTTTCAACATTTTTATTAAAAAAAACTTTACCATAGGCACAGTAGTGGCTGTGGTAAGTAGCATGTTTACCAACCACATAGTTCCATGTTCAGTCCCGCTGCATGGCACCTTAGGCGAGTGTCTTCTACTATAGCCTCGGCCTGACCAAAGCCTTGTGAGTGGATTTGGTAGTCAGAAACTGAAAGAAGCCCATTATATATATGTGTGTGTGTGTATGTTTGTGTGTCTGTTTGTCCTCCACCATCGCTTGACAGCTGATGTTGGTGTGTTTACATCCCCATAACTTAGCAGTTCAGCAAAAGAGAAGTCCTGGGGTCGGTTTGTTTGACTAAAGGCAGTGTTCCAGCATGGCCACAGTCAAATGACTGAAACAAATAAAAGAAAAGAGAAAAGAAAAGAATGAATTACATACAGTGGTTGGCTGTAGCTCAAAAAGGCAATATATATATATATATATACATACATAGATACACACACACATATACACACACACATACATACACACATACATACACATATACATACACACATACACATAAACACATACATCTACACACATACATACACACATACACATAAACACATACATCTACACATACATACACACACATTTATGAGGTGGTATCAAAAAGTTCCAGGACTAGTTATGTTTCATAAAAAATAACTTATTTACCTCAGTTTTAACATCTTCTCTTTCGAAATAGTCACCTTGTGCAGCAATACAACGGTCCTAGCATTCCTGCCACTTTTGGAATCCAGCCTGAAAGTCGTTTTCCGTCAGCAAGTTGAGGACCTTCTGTGATTTGCTCTGGATCTTGACAACGGTGTTAAAACAGCAACCCTTGAGCCGTGTCTTCATCTTGGGGAAGAGATGGAAGTCTGCAAGTGCTAAATCAGGTGGATAGGGTGGGTATGGAAATGATACCATGTTTTTGGCGAGAAACTCATAAGTGAAGCGAGCTCGGTGACAAAGTGTATTGTTGTCGTAAAGAACCTAATTCTTCGTGCCCCACAGATCTGGTAGCTTTTGCCAAATGTCCTCCCTCAAATGTTTCAAAGAATCACAATAGAACTCTTGATTGAACAGTCTGGCCCTAGGGGGAGAATTTTTGATGCACCATACCACATTTCTGGGGGTAATGCTTGTGGTAGGTTCTCCAGATTGCTTTTTATCTTCTAGGGATGCTCTTCTGCTTTTGAAGCACCCGTACCACTTGAAACATTGCATATGACCCATTGCCTTGTTGCTGAAAGCTTACTGAATCATGCTCAATGTCTCTGTCGCAGACTTCCCCAGTTTAACACAAAATTTCATGTTGGCTCTTTGTTTCTGTTCATGACAAGATCGCAGACTACAGCTTACATGTGATCACAAAAACACAAATTTCACAATCTGCGAAGTGAACACAAAGATGTCACTTGACTCACTGCCTCATGAAGGTCACTGCTAGGTCTCATTGTGTACACAACCGTGTGCTGCCATCTGTTGGTGCATTACAGAACTAGTCTGAGAACGCTTTGATACTACCTTGTATATATATTCATATGTATATATTTTATGATTTCATTTAGGCATTGTGATACAAACAAAAAGTTGTTAGAACTCAGAATAAAGTATTAGGCGAGTACTGAGCATAATATTACTTATTGAATGACAAGGGAACAGGTATTATGTAATCAGCTTCATTTCTTCATTTCCTTATAGCTGTTTCTGCTACAAGAAGCAATGCATTTTGAGTTGAACCCTTGTGTAACATTTTAAATGAGGTTTATATCTAATTTGGAAAGCATTTCAGTAATCTGTCTATCTAACTATCTATCTGTTCGTCAGCTTTTACATATGAGCATATATATGTATGTACCCACCATACACAAACAGATTGCAGTCAGAATACACAGGGCCATGGTGTATTGGAAACCCAAAGTCAGAATCAGTGTATGGCCAGGGAATTCACATGGCAATGCATCATTTGTTGTACATAATTACATAGAGGCCAACAATGTGGTTGGTTGGATTCTGAGAGTAATCAGAACACAAAGAAAGGAAATCATGCCATTCCTATGGAGAACATTTGCTCTCAGTTACCTGGATTACTTCTTCCCATTATTGTTACCACAAAGTGTGAGATTAACAGCAAAACTCAAGGCAATCTAGCACCCCTACATCAAGAAAATCGCTTCAGTACCATAATTTGATTTCTAGGGGAGGCTAAAAGAACTGAGGCTCTACTCCCTAGAGAGAAGGTGTAAACTATATGCAATGATAAATATATATATATAATGTACCCAACTTTCTGATTGAAAGCTATATCAATCCCTGGGTTGGATGTGTCACCATTCAGAATAAGAACACAATACTGTAAGAGCCTAGAGATTAAAGGCCTGCTGCTTTTGCAGTACCTTGCCAGAAAATCTAAAAAATATCTGAGGTGCTGATGTGGATGTGTTCAAAGGCCATCATCATCATCCGATAATGTCTATTTTCCATGCTGGACAAAATAAATTTTTATCTGATGTACCAGTTGAATCCACATCACAGCAAGAAACACAGAGAAGAGCAGCTCTGTTCAACTCACTTCTTCACTGGGACTGATTCCGGAGACAGGACCAGGAAGTGAATCTAAGATAAACAAGCATTAGTGCCTCTAGTTGAAAGTGATAATTACTATGTAAAAAGCACTGGTGCTGGTGCTACATAACAAGCACCCACTACACACTGTAAAGTAATTGGTGTTAGGAAGGGCATCCAGCTATAGAAAGCAAGACAAAACAAATTGTGGAACCTGGTGCAGCCCCTAGCCTTGTCAGCTTCTGTCAAGCCATCCAACCCATACCAGTATATAAAACAGATGTTAGATGATGGTAATGATGATCATGATATAAGCTTACACATGTGTGTGTATGTGTGTGTGTGCATCCATGTGTGTACATGTGCATGATGTTTATATATCCACTCCACGCACAACTGCAATTTATATTTTGTGCTTTGGATAAATATATTTTCTGCTACACAATGGAAGGGGGTGAGCCAAAGATTGATTCAATACAGCTTTTAATATGATAATTTGTGTTATGTTAGTTTATAAATAACTTTAAGCTCTATAGGGTACAGAGTGTTGTGTTTTGAATTCAATTGTCAGACTTGTCTAATTGACCACATAAATTGTAAACAATTAAGATTGGTTTTATCTGGAACACAATGTAATTAATACCCATCTAATTTTGTCACTAGATTTCTATGGCTTCAGTTAACTATTTTAATTGTAATCTACCCAAGAACCATATTTAGTTCCAAGTTTACTTACACCTCATATCATTCTTGTGTTTCAGTTTTAAACTCATTCTCACTTTTACCTGAATGATAATGTTAGGATTTGATAGAAATGAAAATAAAAAAACTACTGTTGTATTCCAAACATAACCAACAAATAAAGTTGCAATTTATTTTTTAAATAAAGCTCCCTGCAAATTCTTTATTTTAAAAAATTTAATTAAAACACACAGTTAATACATTCTTGTTATTCTTAAAAGTTATCTCTACAGATATACTATAGAAATTAGAGCCAGCAGTTATTTACTTATAAGCCTTTAATATACTTGCTAGTCTGTTGTGGTTGTATAATGAAATACAGTGTCCCTGCCAGCAATTAACATTCTTGTTGGTGAAAAAGATCATGAAAAGGTCAAGGAATTTGTTTCTGATTTCTTGAATTGAAGTCTTCCTTATGAATCTAGTTTACAAATATTGTTTTAATCACACTATTCATGTAGCTATATCTGCTGGGTATTGTACTGAACTGACATATAGGCTACATTCACCAATAATGAATATTTAAAACTTGCTTTATTGATTTCTCACACTACAAAGAGTAAAGCTGTTCAAATTTACCTCAACAGTCAATAGTTTGATTGAATTTTAGCATTATGACTTCTAGTAGTGACATAATTATACCTATTCCTTCATATCAGTTCTCTTTACTTCTTTTTTGTTTTTTTACTCTTAACTGCTTTATATCATTGAAGGTACCACAGAGAGAATGAATTCTCATGGATCTAATTACTTCAAGATCTAATGAAGATACACCAGTTTTTTTCCAGTTGCTTAATAAACTTCACACTGGTAAAACCCTTGACTCTGCTGCATTCAATGGTGATTTGTACCTACTTATGGCACCTATTTTTCTGAGGTAGCAAGAGAATGTAAATCGGTGACTTTTGCCCAGCAGTCAGCCACACAGTTGACTCCTCTAAAGTGTGTTTCAAAGTTTGATGTGGAGTCTTTTAAAGTTTACCACTTTTGCTCCACATTCTCCAGGGATATGAGAAAGCAAACTTCAGAGATTTCTCTTTCTTTAATTTTCACTTCATTCTCAAAATGTCACAGAATTATTGAGCATCTGAGAATTCTACCAATTTCAGAACTCCTGGGCATCTCTTGGGATGAGGTCTGTTTGAGACTTCATGTCTCTGGTAAGATTTGACTGAATTCAGTAATGTGGCCTCAGAAAACACTAGTTTATATCCTAGTTGTACTGCTTATTATAGTGATGGCTTTGTCAAGTATACAGTATATAGAGGTGATTAGTATCTTTTTGTGGTGAAAATTTAAATTTAGGTTAACTGTGTTTTCCAGTAACACAGCTTATCATTGATGTTGATACTATGATATGAACTCCTGACCCTTTGATCAATAAACCGGCCCTCCAGTTATTAACTTAGGAGTAATGAGTTAAGAACTCTACAGTTGGTAGTCACGACAGGAATTGTTTTGAAAATTAGAAGTAGACAGATCTGGAAGAATGAAAGCATATCATTGATGAGGTTGTGAATGAGGTCAAAAGAGCTCTGGTAAATCAGCTGACTGATTGATTGATCCAATTTGTAATCAAGGAATCAATTAATTAATTGGTTAACTAATTGACTAATAATAAGAAGAAGAAAAAGAAGAAATGACCATGTGGTTAAGAAGTTTGCTTCCCAACCACATGGTTTTGGTTTCAGTTTCACTGTATGGTGCCCTGACCAAGTGTTTACTACTATAACCCCAGACCAACCAAAATCTTGGGAGTGGATTTTGAAGATGGAAGCTGAAAGATGACCATCATACATTAATTTAAGCTCCTCTTACTAATAACTGCATTGTTTCTTTCTAGAGAAACGGACATCTTACCTTCCAAAGAAGACTTCAAAAGTAACTAGTAGCTATAAATATAGACAAAATTTAGCATCCTGGTGTTATCAAGTACCTGTAGAAAAAAGGGTCTAACCCCTGCCAAGGACATTCATGCTTACATGGTTGTTATATTAGGGGATGATGCTCCAACTTTATTGACAATGCAAAAGTGGGCAGCTGAATTTTGGAGGGAAGGGAGAGTCTTGAAGATAACCAAGATCTGGACGTCCTGCAATTGCCACCATCGAGAAAAACATTGATCATATTCACCACATGCTGAAGGATGATAGGCGATTGACTATAAATCAAATAGCCAATGCTATTAGCATATCCCGTGAGAGAGTTGAAAATATTCTGCACAATGAACTTGGCATGAGGAAGGTTTCTGCTTTATGGGTGCCACATCTTCTGACACCTGATCAAAACCACACCAGGCTGATCATATCATGGGAAAACTTGGCATTGTTTCATGCAGCTCCAGCTGGTTTCCTTGAATGTTTCTTAACTGAGGATGAGTGCTGGCTTCATCATTTTGTGCCAGAGACAGAGAAGGCCAAGGTCATTTCATCTGCAGAGAAAGTGATAGCCTCAGTTGTTTGGTATGCAAAAGACGTGTTTATTTACTATCTTGAAAAGGACCACACCATCAGTGCAGTGTACTATGCCAACTTGCTGAGGCAGTTACAAAAGGCTATAAAGACCAAACATCCAGAAAAACTGACAAAAGGGGGTCATGTTTCATTAGGACAATGCTCCAGCACACAGGTTCTTGGTTTCAATGACTGCTGTGTGTGACTGTGGTTTTGAAGTGTCTGACCATTCTCCTATTTCCTATCTCACTGTTGTCTGTTTCCCAACATGATAAAAACACTTGGCTGGGAACTAGTATCACAGTGATGATGTTATCATATTTGTTGTTGATGACTTTTTTGAGCAACAGGATGAAAGCTTCTTTAATGGAATCCAAGTGCTGCAACACTGATGGAAGAAATGTGTGGAGCGCAAGGGGGACTATGTTGAAAAATAAACCTCATTCGGTCACATTCCATGAGAGTATCTTGGCCAGACTATGAACTTTTCAGCTGACCCTCATTATATATATATATATATATATATATATATATATACACATACATCTGTCTTTATATATATATATATATACTGTAATTGTGTATGATTTCTGTTTGGTCTTGACATCACTTGATTGTTGTAAAAGAATGTCATTCATTTCCAGTATACTGCAAAAACATGTCTGGCCATGGGGAAATATTACCTTGCTTGGAAACAGGTGATGAGTGGCAATGGAGATGGCATCTGGTCATAAAAAACCTGGCTCAATAAACTCTGTCTGATCAATGCTAACATGGAGACATAGATGTGAAAACAACAACGATGGTGATGATGATGATGGATAAAAAAAGTGAAACGGAACAGGTGCAGGCTTCTTGTTGGCAAACTGATCCACTCAAGATACAACAACAGTTTCAAAAATACCTTTCAATTATGAAGTTTTAAACTTTTCTATATAAATTTCTGTTTTGGAACATATCCATATTAAATTATTGGGTGGCATATATCCACATTAAGTCTTTATTGTTCAGATTATTTAAAAATCATTTAATCAAAGTTGTTGGAACAAAGTTGTATCAATTTTTGTTGAGTAAGCACATTGCCAAAGTTTGTTAACCCATTTAGCAATCGAACCAGCCATATCTGGCCAGAATATTTAACTTATTTTATATTGAAACTGGCCAAATGTGACCTCTCACACTGACTCTACAATGTCATTCTAAAACTAAACAATCACATCAAAATCTCTAAACTACAAGATAATGCATGATTAATTCGAAGCAATATAAATTAACAAATGTTGCATTTGATAAAATAATCTGAATACCAAAAGGTTAAGGAAGAGAGTTTGTTTAAGTGATTTGATGATCAATATATCATTGGTATTATTTTTTGACTGATGGCAAAGGAAGTACTACTAGGATTGAAATTCTAAGACCACACATACCCAAGTCTGCTGTCCAATCAACCTCATTAACCCATCCCACTCTGTCTCTGTCTCTTTGTACGTCAGCAATTTGCATTATTATTTCTGTATAATTTCAAAATGTGGGTGTATATGTGCATGCATGGGCTTGTGGGTAAATTGTGTAGGTGCTGATATATAAACAAAATAACACAGTGCCCATGACTTTTGGAAACATTTTTTCACACTCAGAATTGCTGAAGCATGGAAAGTTGTTAGCTGTCGAGTTGCTACATCCTTCAAAACTTCCTTGTTTCTTGAAATTCGCCAACAGTACACCTAATGCCATTTTTAAAAACTTTCTTTAAAATTTTTTAGTTGTAGTGCACATGAGCATTGTATACAACAATTTCATTATTATTGTTTTTATTATTAAGGCAGCAAGCTGGCAGAATCATTAGTATGCTGGGCGAAATAACAGTATTTCTCCCGTTGCTACGTTCTGAGTTCAAGTTCTGCTGAGGTCGACTTTGCCTTTCATCTTTCCAGGGTCAATGAATTAAGTACCACTTGAGTACTGGGGTCAAGGTAATTTACTTAACCGCTCCCCCCAAATTTCAGGCCTTGTGCCTATAGTAGATTATTACCATTATTACTTTTTGTTGGTGATGTATTATTCACTGGTTTTTCTGTACTAGAATGAATAGCTCAAACCAGTAGTAAGTTACTGTATAATATCATTTTTGACTAATGGTATGTATACTAAAACATGTTTGACCAGTGATATATATATATATATATATATGTATATGAAACATGTGTATCTGATGGTGTGTATAGTATAATGTTTAACTAGTGGTATGGTAAAACAATGTTTGACTATTAGAAAATTACTATTTTTAAATCTCACAATGTGAGATATTCAGCAACAGTACTTAGTAGTAAAGATTGTTTGCCAACATAACATGGAAGTCCTGGTGTAGGACGAATGTCGCTGTAATTTAGCCCCGAAAATATGCTGCTGTAATTTAGTCCAAAAATATAAGGACACATCTTGTCGTATAGCCAGCTGGAGACAATGTCTCCTGGGGTTAAATTACAGCAACATTCGTCCTAAAACAGGACTGCCATGTTATCTTGGCAAACAATCTTTACTACAATATTTGACCAGTAGAATGTATGGTAGAACATGTTTGATTGTCTTTCTATAATCACAGGCATGGCTGTGAGGTAAGTAGCTTGCTTACCAACTACATAGTTCTGGGTTTAGTTTCACTGGTACCTTGGGCAAATGTCTTCTACTATAGCCTTGGGCCAACCAAAGCCTTGTGAGTGGATTTGGTAGATGGAAACTGAAAGAAGCCCGTCGTATATATATATGTATGTGTATGTGTGTGTGTTTGTCCCCCTCACCATTGCATGACAACCGATGCTGGTGTGCTTACATCCCCGTAACTTAGTGGTTCGGCAAAAGAGACTGATAGAATAAGTACTAGGCTTATAAAGAATAAGTTCTGGGATTGATTTGTTCAACTAAAGGTGGTGCTCCAGTATGGCCACAGTCAAATGACTGAAACCAGTAAAAGAGTGTGTATGGTAGAATATGTTTGACTGATGGTGTGTATGGTAGAATAGGTTTGACTGATGGTGTGTATGGTAGAATAGGTTTGACTGATGGTGTGTATGGTAGAATAGGTTTGACTGATGGTGTGTATATCAGATTGTTTGAACAGTGGCATGTGTTCTTATATTTTTTTTACTTGTTTCAGTCATTTGACTGCTGCCATGCTGGAGCACTGCCTTAAAGGGTTTTTTTTTTAGTCAAGGAAATTGATCCCAGGAATTTTTCTTTGTAAGCCTAGTTCTTATTCTATTAGTCTCTTTTTGCTGATTTGCTAACTTATGGGGATGTAAACACACCAACATCAGTTGTCAAGCAATGATGGTGGGAACAAACAGACACAGACACACACACCCACATAAATACACACATGCATGTGTGCACACACATACACAACAAACTTCTTTCAGTTTCTGTCTACTAAATCTACTCACAGGACTTTAGTTGGCCCAAGTCTGTAGTAGAAGACACTTGCCCAAGGTGCCATGCAGTGGGACTGAACCTGGAACCATATGGTTGGGAAGCAAGCTTCTTACCCCACAGCCATGTCTGTATCTGTATGATACAACATTTTTAACCAGTGGCATATATAATAAAACATGTTTGACCAATGGTATATATGGTAAAAAAAAAACCTGTGGCATTTGATAAAAATTAAAAGGTGGTCAGTTTTTACATTGATGGTCATCTTCATATTTTCATCTATTTGTGGTCATTCTAGACCATAATGTACAGCATTTGTAGTTACTGACCAGACATAACATACCTGCAATTATATTACTTTGTGTGTGGTATGGACATCTGGTTGTGAAGGTTGGGTTGGTGGCCGTGGAGGTGGTGTTGCTAGTTGTGTGTGTGTGTGTGTATGTATGTATGTGTGTGTGAGAGAGAGAGAGAGAGAGAGATGTTAGTGATACTGAAATTACTTTATACTGCTATGTCCATTAGCTATTACAGCACCAGAAATAATTACTTTATTTTGTTTAAAAAGTAATTTGTTTTAAAATGACATTTGTTTAAAAGCATTAGGGTGTGATTTGAGGGTGATTTGGCTGCTATTCCTAGCAGGTCAAACGAACATATAGATGTTCTTTTATGGACTATAAGTCTATTGAATGTTGATGAATTTTGGTGAGAAGCTACTGTTCTTTCAAAAAGAAGCTAAATCCTCAACATTTACAATTTACTTCTAAATTTCCTTATTTGTTTTTACATGTTAGCTTCTAGGTAACTCACAAAGAAAACCAACAGGAATTCTGTATTGCAGAAATGGAAGAAGTGTGTTCTTTGAGTTTTGTCCTTTTAGACCAGTGGTTTTCAACCTGGGTTTTGCGGAACCTTAGGGTTCCGCCAGTACAGTCCAGGAGTTCCACAAGAAGTTACAAAACTTCTAAAATCGGCAGTAATTTTTAATTCTCCTGTGCAGATATGTGTGCATAAGACTATTAGATTATTGCACAGGGGTTCCTCGAGCCAGTGGAATGTTTCCTTGGGGTTCCGCTCCAGCAAAAAGTTTGAAAAGCACTGTTTTAGACACTGCTAACATATTGGACACTTGAATTAGGTCATGTTATCGTTATTTATAAAGATATATGTAATATTTAATGGATTGAACCCAACACTTAATTATACATCCCCGTCCCATCCCATCTGGAATTACTGATGAAAAATGTGTTACAACATTTCACCATTCTTCTACCATAATTCTTTTTATTCATCATCTACATAGTCACTTCAATGGTTACATTCGTCTTTGCTGTTGCCTCTATCTCCACCATCACCCCCTACCTCATCACCACCCCACCTCTACTGTTTCCCTACCTCCACTGTCACCTCCGTTGTCATTCCTACTTCTGTTGCTGTCGTCATCCTCATTTAAAGTAATAACACTAATGATATAATTAGTCCCACTTTTACTGTGTGTTGAGCCTTAAAGACTGATTAGAAAGAACAGTCTATGTTTCCTGGTTGTGAATTCTCTCTCATTCTCAACAATGAGTAAACAGTTGTTTGACCAAGGTTGACCACCTGTTCATGAAATCAGTGTGTAAGTGGCTGAGTACTCCACACACACACATGTACCCATAATGCAGTTTTTAGATCGATTCAGCATGATACAATGTGACAAATCTGAGCCTTTTAGGTTACAGGTACATTTCAATGGGGAGGGGGGAATAACGACCCTCTATACCGAATTGCTACTTTATTGGCGGCAAAAGAATGAAAAGATAAAGTTGATTGTAGTGGAATTTGAGCTCAGAGTGTCAAGAAGCAGAACAAATACTGCGAAGCATTCTGTCCTGATGCTCAATCAAATCTTTCTTTTTGCCATCTTGTTTGCTACTACGGGTAAACTAACCTAGTTGTCCTCTCAGATACTCTTATGTGGTTTTAAATTGAGTTTTTACCTCAATTTAAAACCAAACAACAATTTGCTAACAAAGGATACAAAACAATAATTTGAATTCTTAAATTACCTTTTTAATCATGAAAATCTCAAAGTTTGAAGTATTTTGTTGGGTGGATGTAGTTTGCGAGTGATATATTATTACCTTCAGACTATCGGAAGCCTTTACAGTCAGAAATATGCTTGTTATTTAATAATACTTTGTTTAGTATGCGATGGTTCAGTGGATTTGTTCTGACCTCAATTTCTTTGTTGAAGCATTTGAAATGCTAGCAGAGACAAGAAAACAACGTTATCTTTGTTTTATTATTTTTTTTTTATCTTTAGCTTTGCTAGGTTTCATAGTACATTGTTTAAGAAGTGTAACAATGAAACAGTGAAACCTGAATTTTGTAAATATTGCAGCCTAATTTACAACAGAAGCAAAGAAGTATTTGTTAGAAACTAAAAAAAAAAAATCATCTTTTTAGGTGACTTTCACTAAAATATCTACTTTTTTTACATTCCTAACTAAACATGGCAAGGAATAACATTTATTTTTCCCATTAGTTTTACCATCACTCATCTCATTTCTATAATCCAATCCTTATATTAGTTACTATACACATCATGAGAGATGTTTACTCTTTTACTTGTTTCAGTGATTTCACTGTGGCCATGCTGGAGCACCGCCTTTAGTCAAGCAAATCGACCCCAGGACTTTTTCTTTGTAAGCCTAGTACTTATTCTATCGGTCTCTTTGGCTGAACCGCTAAGTTACGGGGATGTAAACACGCCAGCACTGGTTGTCAAGCGATGTTGGGAGGGACAAACACAGACACATAAACACACACACACATATATATACATATATGCGACAGGCTTCTTTCAGTTTCCATCTACCAAATCCACTCACAAGGCTTTGGTCGGCCCGAGGCTATAGTAGAAGACACTTGCCCAAGGTGCCACGCAGTAGGACTGAACCTGGAACCATGTTGTTGGTAAGCAAGCTACTTACCACACTGCCACTCCTGCGCCTATGTTTGTGAAATATTTTTAACTAGATTTTGCCTATTTTAAATATTTGCTTAGATATTGATATTGTATGCTTTGAGAAACCAAGGACATATAAACAGTTCTAATTAAAACTCTTTGTTTCTGAAATGATTTTTATCTCAGTTGTTTATAGTGAGATGTCATTAGTCTTGTTATTTGATTTTGGGTGATAAAAGTAAGAGAATGATGCACAAAATAGCTTGTGGTATTCAGATATAGCTTTTTACATTCTGAATTAAAATCCAGCTAAGGTTAACTTTGCATTGCATCCATCTTTATGGTAGTGTATTATGTGGTTGTTGTTGTCACTGTTGTTATACCCCAGATTTTCAGGCCTTGAGTCTTTAATAGAAACGATGATGATTATTGTTACCAATAGCTGTGAGCTGGCAGAATTGTTCCCATGCAAGACGAAATGCTTACTCTTTTACTTGTTTCAGTCATTTGACTGCGGCCATGCTGGAGCACCACCTTTAGTCGAGCAAATCGACCCCAGGACTTATTCTTTGTAAGCCTAGTACTTATTCTATTGGTCGCTTTTTGCCGAACCACTAAGTTACGGGGACATAAACACACCAGCATTGGTTGTCAAGCGATGTTGGGGGACAAACACATACACACATATATATATATATACATATATGCAACAGGCTTCTTTCAGTTTCCGTCTACCAAATCCACTCACAAGGCTTTGGTCAGCCCGAGGCTATAGTAGAAGACACTTGCCCAAGGTGCCACGCAGTGGGACTGAACCCGGAACCATGTAGTTGGTAAGCAAGCTACTTACCACACAGTGCCTATATGCTTAGTAGCATTTTCCCCTTTCTTCTATAGCCTGTAGTAGAAAGGATTATTAGCATTATTAGTTTCTTAGGGCCCTGGTGGCCAGATAAAAGAAATTAGTTTTTTGTACATCATTTTGTTACTTTATTGCCCTTAGTCAAATAACAAGAATAGTGATAGCTCGTTATAAACAACTGAGATGAAATCATTTCAGAAACAAAGAGTTTTAATTAGAACACAACTGTTTATATGTCCTTGGTTCCTCTAAGCTTACTATACCAATATCTAAGATAATCTCTAAGCAAACATTAGTAATAGGTAAAATCTAGTTAAAAATATTTCACAAACATCTCTCATGATGTGGATAGTAACTAATATAAAGATCAGATTATAAAAACGAGTTCAGTGATTAAAATCTGGTAAAACCAATGGAAAAAATAATCTGTTTTTCCTTACGTATTTAGTTGGGAATGCAAAAAATGCAGATATTTTAGTGAAGGTCAACTAAAAAGATCATGTTTTTTAGTTTCTTATTTCTTTACTGCCCACAAGAGGTTACACACAGAGGGGACAAACAAGGACAGACAAACGGATCAAGTCGATTACATTGACCCCTGTGCATAACTGGTACTTATTTAATCGACCCCAAAAGGATGAAAGGCAAAGTCGACATCAGCAGAATTTGAACTCAGAACATAGTGGCAGACGAAATACCGCTAAGCATTTTGCCTGGCGTGCTAACGTTTCTGCCAGCTCGCCGTCTTATGTTCTTTAGTTTCTAACAGTCAAGTACTCGGATTGATGGTATTGATTAAGACCCCCCACCTCAAAATTGCTGTGCCTAAATGAGAAACAATTATTATTATTATTATTATTATTATTATTACTATTGAGTGAAAGAGCAGCACATGTCATCAAAGTGACACTGGGATAAAATCTACGAAGCCCAGTATACCCATCATGACTACCCGTCTGATAAGGGTACCCCAAGCACATGCATCACAACCATATGGGCATGACATGGTGATCTCATATCAAGATAAATAATGCATGACCTTGCAGGTGGGGCCTAGTTAGAATTCTCTTCAGGTCAAGTAGTCCATCCCACTCAAAAGGTCCCTGAATAAGGGTTGTTTAACACCCATCTTTCCAGAGGAGAATTATTCAAATCCCAAAGAATTCCTCTCAACACATGGCTATGATGCTCCCCCTGTACTTCTGCTCATGATCAGAGATGTACTTATTGTTAACCAATAAGGGACATGCTCAACTGGTTATGGTCAAACAACTGACAAGCAAATCTATGGTATTGAGCAGAATGTTTGCTGTAGTTAATCTTTTATACCAAGACATAACAATGTGTGTGATAGCACTTCCAAAGATCAGAAACCATGAGAGCCACTGCATCAGGGCATTTCTTCTTCTTCCTCTTCTTCTTATTATTCAGTAGTCTTATTGTTATCATGTGCTTTCACTACATTACTGAGTGCAACTCTGTGCACCTTGGATATGTGCTGTGGTTTGTTGTGGTGCTCTTATTTTCACTTTATGTAGGATGTGTGCGGTGCCTAGTAGTGCTATTTTCTGTGTGTTATATATACTTTTAGTTCTGATGTTTTTGTTATGTATATATATACAACATATTGAAGGTGGTAGAGACCTTATACAGCTAGAAAACTATTACAAAATAACCACCATAGGACTACAGAAATACCTACTTCAGAAGCAAGGAAAACTAATACAAATAGACACAAAACACAAACAAAGCAAAAAACTGTTTTTTGTCTTTAAGGAAGCTGAAAAATACAAAAAAGAAGTCATAGAACCTAACAACTGTAAAGAAAAAGAAGAAATAACAAAAGCTGTACAAGAACTGAAATCCAAACTAAAACTGGAACAGCAACGGATCATGATAAAACAATGGCAAGAAAAGCCCTTTCATGACAAATATTGGGTTAAACTAAACAGAAAAGAAATAGACAAAGCAAAATCCCAACAATGGCTGAGAAGCTCAGGACTCAAAGCAGAGACTGTAGGATTTTTAATTGCAGCACAAGACCAAAGCCTCCCCTCCAGAAATTACCAAAAACATATAATGAAAAGAAATATAACAAGTAACTGCAGAATATGTGGAAATGGACAAGAAACAATAAACCATATTGTCTCTGGCTGCCCAGTCCTGGCCAAGAAGGAATATATTCACAGACACGACAGAGTTGGGATCTATGAATACTGGAAGCTATGCCAACACTCTGGAATAACAACAAAAAAAAAAGATGGTATAGGCACATGCCAGAAAAGGTCATAGAAAATGAGAAAGTAACCATACTATGGGATATGCCAATACACACAGATAGAGAATTCAAGGCCAAAAGGCCAGATATATTTGTCAGAGATCAAGAAAAAAATGCCTTCTAATCATTGTATCAATACCAACAGATGACAATGTTTCTCTAAAAGAAATGGAGAAACTTTCAAAATACAAAAATCTGGAAATAGAGTAACTCGAATGTGGAGCCTAAAAACAGAAACAATTCCGATTATAGTAGGCACATAAGGTAAAATAAGTACCAGTGAAATACTGGGGTCAATGTTATTGACCCCCCCCGCACCAATTTCAGGCATTGTGCCTATAGTAGAAAGGAATATAGCCAACTCTATTCCTTCTACCCCTTACTTGTGCTTCTGTTATTTCCTATGGGAAGAAATAAATTCATTACCACAAGTCCTTAAAACGGCAGCCAATGCTCTCAGAACCAGCACTGGCAAATGCCACCACAAATGGTACCTAGTTACATTGAGAAGAATTGAACTGCTCCATCCCCTATTACTTGTCCATTACTCTATTAACCCAGGGGAAGAAGAAGGTCATTCACTACATTACATTATACAAAAGAAATCTTGAAAACTATATCATTATATAGAATTTGATGGAGATAGGTCAGTGTCGTAAATAATTTTATGACTAAGGCAGTTTTAACAGTGGCACAATTTTATATTCTGTAATGTTAACTAAACTTAGCTTTATACAATTATTGATTTGTGTTTTTTTTTCAGTTTTATTGATTTAAATATCCTTGATATGGATGTGTGTTTGTGTGTGTGTAGAGTTCCATGTTGTTGTAGTTGCTTAGCTAAAAGCCAGTTCTTATCTTGCAAATTTTTAATCTAAGACATTTTAGCTGTGATTAACTTGCCTTTTATTTAGACATAGGGTATCTAGGACTACATTATCCAATGTATTCTTCCTTGTTGTTCTTGTTTATCCCCAGTCAAGCCCTAATCCAGCAGACTTATGCTTAGAGATTCCAGCTGTGACCATTTCATCTTAATTCATAATGTATGTACCAACTGCTATTAAGAGAAAGCATATGAGGAATCAATAGAAAATGAAGAATAACTAAATATGAAATTTGCAACAACAGAATAGTGTTATGATTAATAATAATAATGATAATAATAATAATAATAATAATAATCCTTTCTACTGGAGGCACAAGGCCTCAGATTTGTTGGGTAGAGATTAGTCGATTATATCGACTCCAGTGTTTCACTGGGTACTTAACCCTTTCGTTACCAACCTGGCCAAAACTGGCTCTGGCTCTGTAGTACAAATGTCTTGTTTTCATAAGTTTTGCATCAAAATATACCACCAAACCTTAGTCGCAATTTATATTCCTAATACTAGCTCAATGATAACTAAGTTATTTTACTAAATTCTTTGTTATATTTAAAATAATTGAAAGAAACACAGAGCATATCAAAATATATACAGTAACGAAAGGGTTAATGGATGAAAGGCAAAGTTGACCTTGGTGGAATTTGAACTCAGAATGTAGTGACTGATGAAATACCACTAAGCATTTTGTCCAGCATGCTAACAATTCTGCTAGCTTGCCACTTAGTGAAGGTACACGGCCTCAAATCTGGTGGGAGGGGACTAGTCGATTACATTGACCCCCAGTGTTACTTATTTTATCGACCCTGAAAGGATAAGTTGGTCTCGGTGGAATTTAATAATGATAATAATAATAATAATAATAATTATTAATATTATAGGTACAAGGTTTGAAATTTTGAGTGCTTGACTGGTAATTGTTTTATTGTCCATGAAAGAATGAAAAGCTAAGTTGACCTCAGTGGCATTTGAAATCAGAATTTAAAGACCGAAGAAATGCTACGAAGTACTTGTTTGGTGTGCTATCAATTCTGCCACCTCACTGTCTTAACAACGTTGATGATGATGATAATGATGATAATAATGATTTCAAATTTTGGCACAAGGCCAGCACTTCCAGGGAGGTGTTAAGTTGATTGCCTCAACCCCAGTGTTCCACTGGTGCTTATTTTATTGATCCAGAAAGGATGAAAAGCAAAACTGACCGTAGCAGAATTTGAACCAAGAACATAAAGATGGACGAAATACAGCCAAGTATTTTGCCTGGCATGTTAGCAATTCTACCATCTCATTGCCTTAATAATAATAATAATAATAATAATAATATTTATAGCTATTTCAGAGGGGAACTGAACATATTTCATACCCAACCTTTTTGTGCTTCTGTTCTCCCTCCCTGATATCACTTTATTTTGCACATTCTCAGCATCATCCCTTACTATTTTATTTTTCACTGAATGCCCTTGTACACTCTTTCATTCTGATAATTACATCCTCCCACTGTTTTCTTTCACACCCTTATGTACCTCTGACCTCTTCCCTGGCACTGTGCATCTCTTGACTCAGCCCACACTCCACATTACTCCCCTAACCCAATGCTGTTTCCTTCACCTTCTCTCCTTCAAACTGATATTCACCATTAACCTCACTTCCATTCATGTTTACCAGTCACTCCATTCACCTCTATCTCCATCCTTATCCATCTGCCACTCTCCTTTCACACTCTCATGATCTTACCTAGCCATTCACTCTGTCCAAAACTCTGAGACTATTATGGTCACCTACATGTAATTTGAGGGTGCACCCTGACACTTCTTTACCATATTCTCTTCTTTCTTAACTAGGGCAGCCATGTGTCTCTTCTACAGTAAAGCACCTGTTTCTATCTCTCTATCGTACTGTCATCATCTGGCTTATGATTAAGAAATACACTTTGTAACCACAAGGTTTTAGGTTCATTCTCACTGCACAGCACCTTGGGCAAGTGTCATGGGTAAGCCCTGGGTTAACCAATTGACCAATACCATGTGAAAGAATTTGGTTGATGGAAACTGTGTTGAAGCTTGTCATGTATATATATATGTCTATAGGTGTGTGTCTTTCAGTCTATGTTTGTCTCACACACCACCACCACTGCTTAAAAACTGGTGTAAGTTTGTTTACATCCTTGTAGCTTATAGATTTGACAGAAGAGACCAATAGAATAAGTACCAGGTTGAAAAAAAAAACAAGTCTTGGGGGTTGATTTATTTGACTAAAAAGCCTTTCAGCATGGTGCTACAGCATGGTCGCATGGCCACTCCAGTGACTGAAACAAAAGAAAGATGTGTCTACATATACATAGACACACACACTCATATATGTGTGCATGTCTTTCTCATTTTCTCTCTCTCTGTCTCTCTGACACAGGTTTTTTTTCTCACACACACTGTCCCTCTCCCACACATTCTCTCTCACACACTTTCTCTCACTCTCTCACATTCTACACTCACATCAGAAATATTACAGAGCAACCCGTGTTAGTATTTTGTGTGTACTTAACATATCCTGTTGTCCTGCCTATTGTGACCTGCATTCCTTTTCTCTTTTTCATCTCCTCTATTGAACTACATAACAACATCTGTATACTTGTAAACCTAATACACATGAAGCATAAAACCACAACTTGAAATGTATTTTAATACACAGAAAAACCTGCTAAATTTTAACATCTCCAAGCACAGAAATAAAGTGAAATGCTGGTATTTGAGAATATTCAATGGAGGGCAAAAAAAAAAAAAAAATTCAGATTGTTCTGCATTCAGATATACTTAATTTCTCTTTACATGTTTCTAGTTTATAGAAATTCCTAATTAAGTTCACTGGAGGTGGTCCATTTCTTTGAAACCGCATGAGTTATTTTAAGGATTGTATACTGCTCTATTTTAGTTGACTGACAATAGTTCATCTAATGAAAATCTTATTTTTATAGGCGGCTTTCCTATTTTGTAGATATTTTTCAAGACGTCTGCAATTTTTACAATGTGTATTATTTCTATGAATATTTTATATTATGGGAAATGTTTGCATAATGATATTATTGTACTGACGTTTAGAGAAGATTCACTTTGTGTGTGTGTGTGTGTGTGTGTGTGTGTACATATAAACTTGTACTTTTAGTCTTTTAATTAACTTCACATTTAGGAAATTTTTTAGGGATAAGAATCACACCCAGTAGTTTATTCGTACTTTATTTTTTTTGTCTCTGGAAGAATGAAATGAAAAGTTGACCTTGATGGAATTTGAACTGAAGATGTAAAGGTCACTAACTGAATACCACAAAGCATTCTAGTCGAAGCTTTACTGATTTTATCATTCCAAGAAATAATGATATATATATAAGACTGCCAGGCCATAGATAATAAGTTCAAGTTTATGGAAGGCAGTTTGTTATTTCTCTGTGTTTGTTCCACCTAATTGTCTGGAGAAAGGTCAGTAGGGCAGGTAACTCTTGGTTAGGGAACAACTCTCATCATAAATGGTCATGTTCCTGTTCTTCTTTAACTCAGGTAAAGTAAATAAATGTTTATTTTCACATCACTCCTAGTTATCATTTTATGCCCACTTCCCATGCTGGTAAGGATTGGACAGGCCATCATAGTTTTAGTCAGTTCTTATTTGGAGCTATTGCTCTTTTTGATGGGTCAGAGCGCCACATGTTATTTGTTGGTCCCATGGTTTCTATGGCTGGATAGCCTTATTAATAACAACCCTGTTTAGAATGTACTTGTTACATTTTATCAAGATACCAATGCTAGAGAAGTTGTCTTGTCCCATGCAAGAAGAAATAGTCCTCTCTAGTTTACATAGACTCTCTTCTCTCTTGTTAAACATGACTAAGAGTGGAATAAAGAGAGAGTATGAATATGTGTATGTGACTGAAGAAACAGTGTGGTAGGAGTGAGAGTAATGGAAGAGAGACAGTGATAGACAACTACTTGTTGGTTGTTGGTAAGAAGAGTAAGAGAACAGCACGAGTTGCATGACAGGATAGCATCAGAGATAAGCAATAAAGATGGGCAAAATGAGAGTGGTAGATGTCAAGGGAAAGTCACATAGAGGAAAAAGAATGATGTCTAGTAGTAGAGGGTGATAGTGGTGGATACTGAATGTGGATGGATCAGGTACTGGCTCCCTTTACATAAATAGCATGGTACAAGAATAGATGGTGATAGATGAGAGGTTATTGAATTGAGCACATGATAGAAACTTTGCAGGAATATAATGGACTTAATATGTTATACTCCCAACCTCAATGACAACCACCATTATTTTGACAACTGTTTTACTTGTCAAAGCCCTGATGTACCCCCACATATGTACTACACTCATTGTCGAACTCATTGCTGACTCTTATCCTAATGACTACAATATTCATCTACCCATCATTTGGAAAATGGCATCAGTAGTTCTTCTTCCTAGCACAAAGCTGAACTGCATCTTATCTATATTAATTCTTTACTTAATCATTCAGCAATGAATCTTTCCATAATTTTCATAATCTAGTTCAACAATTTGGAGCCTTTGTAGTTGTCCCTTTAGCCTATTTCCTTTGCTCTTTCTCTATTTAACAATGGGTTCTAATGCTATTCATTAGCTATGATACCTTCCTGTAGTGTCTGATTAACTATATCAGTGACTAACAAACATTCTTCTTTGCTAGATGTGACTATCCTTGATGGACCAGCTGCTTCCTCTACTTTCATGTCCTTAATTGTACATGCTTCCATTCACTTCAATGAATGTATACTTCTATTAACTTCAGTGACCAATTCCTTTGTTGAGTCTACTTGGTAGAGATTCTTTTCACCCATGTACTCTCCCTATTACCACTCCTTATTACCATGTACCCATGTACTCTCCCTATTACCACTCCTTATTACCATGTACCCATGTACTCTCCCTATTCAATCTCTTGTAATATTCTTCCATGCCTCTTTCTTTTTGGCATTAGTGAGGGCAAGCATGCAATTATCATTTACAAACACTTCTCCCCAACAACAACAATTCTCACTAGTGCACTGTTTTGCAGTCAGAAACATTTCATTTCTTTGACCCTAACATTGCACAACATGTGCAAACCTCTTGCTGTTTTTCTGTTTGCTAAGTGTACCTGATGCTTAGTTTCACATCTAGCTATTGTAAATCCTCGAGTATAATCTGCATTTTTTTCCCCAAAATTTAAAGGTCAAAATCCCTAGTGTGTATTATATATGAGGTTAAAAACGAAAAATATTTTCTAAGCAATGTCCGAGTCTCTATTTGCTGTCCGGCAATGTTTATTCAGACGCATTTTGTGATGTCAGGCCTGAAAATACCTTAAGCTAAGCCTGAAAGCAATGAAGTCATAAAAGAATCATCCATAACTTGCAGTAAGCAACATTTATTAAACGTTATTACTGTTATTTCTTTATTTTCTGCAAACAAAATGCACAAAAAAGCTACATGTTTGCATTATGTCATATATACAATAATAATAAAGGACGTTACTGTATACAGTTTTACAAACCTAAGACGTTATCTAGACCTCTTTGAATCAAGTTAGAGAAGGGGTGCGTATTATGCACAAGGTTTAGGTTTTTTAGAGGTAGAGCCCCCTAAAAATCCTCTGCGTATTATACTCAAGGGCAGACTATACTCGAGGATTTACGGTACTTAATATTGTTCTTTACTGCCCCCTCGCTTCTAGTCTTTCCAAGACTATTTCATAGTTTTTAATGGCTCTATTCTACCAACATGTCATTTTCCTTGTAGTTGGAACCTTGTACTGTTCACATATCTGGTCTGCAGCTCCCCCAGAAGATTATATTGTCAGAACTGCCAGTTGGCCTCTATATTATAATTTTCCATCTCACCTTCCCTTTTCTTATATATCAGCTAGTACTTCTCTGAACATATGACAGGGAGCTGGCTTTTTAAGCTACTATATCTTCCTTTATCACACTGTCTTCAATTCAGATTTTTTTTCTCACCATAAACAACTTCAAATGAAATAAGTGAAGGAAAGGCTTTCATTAGAGTAAATCTAAGGATGGAGGAGGGTTTATGATGTTAATCACTCAACTACTGAGTCTCTCTTTTTTTTCTCTTCAGTGTTTGCTCTATAATACAACAGTCCTTGACCATACTTATATGAGACACATTTCTTACCACACTGCTGCATGTAGGCTCAGAGTCAGTGGTGTTATATATAACCACATTCATTCAGCTGGTGTCTGTCTGTTCTTCCTCCTCCTCCTCGTACCCCTCCTCCTCCAATACTTTATCAATGAAACTGTTTTCAATGACATTTTCTTTCAAAATGTAGAAAATTATTTGTCAGACAATTATGCATACATACACAGATGCGTGCACACACACACACACACACATATGTGCACATACACTCTCTCTCTCCTCCTTCCCCTCTCCCTGCCATATTTCCCTTCCTCTCTTTCTCCATCTCCCCCACTCTCTCTTCTCACTCACAGATGCAGCCTTGCTTACACATTTGCATATATACATACATCCACATACACTCTCCTTTCTGCACATACCCATATGCATTCCAATATACACGCATACATGCGCGCACACACACACACACACATGCATATAAAGACATTCGTACACTCATACTCACACAAACATACACACACACACACATATACACACACACACACACACTCCAACTCTGACCTTCAAGAGCAAATTGACACAATAAGGAAGCAATTGATTAGGATATATTCCTTCTTTTTCCATATAAGGTCAAATTTAACTGTAGACTTCATGAGTAGTAGGTCTGGTAGAAGAGATAGTAAATGGCAAGTTTCATAGAACAGACAGACATGTGTTCACTTCCCAGGCCATCTAATATTAAACTGACACTTAGTTTAGTAAAAATAATTTACAGTTTGGATTTGTCTATAAAATTTGGAGATTTTTAAAATTTTATTTCACACACACATTTCTGATATTTGTTTATATCTGTCTTGAATTAGTTATATCAAAACTTATATTCATACAAATTGACTTTATTTGTGTGTGTGGTGTGTGTGTGTGTGTATGTATAATGTTATAATTAAAACCACAAATCTTGTATATATTTGTATGCATGTATGTATGTATGTCATCATCATCATCGTTTAACGTCTGCTTTCCATGCTAGCATGGGTTGAACGATTTTGACTGAGAGCTGGCGAACCAGATTGCTGCATCAGGCTCCAATCTTGATTTGGCAGCGTTTCTACAGCTGGATGCCCTTCCTAACGCCAACCATTCCGAGAGTGTAGTGGGTGCTTTTTACGTTCCACCGGCACAGGGGCCAGTCAGGCGGTACTAGCAACGACCTCACTTGAATCTTTTTACACATGCCACCAGCACAGGTGCCAGGAAGGCGACGTTGGTAACGATCACGCTTGAATGGTGCCCGTTTACGTGCCACTGGCACGGAAGCCTGTTGGCTGCTCTGGCAACGATCATGCTTGGATGGTGCTCTTGGCACCCTACTAGCACAGGCACAAGTGCCAGTAAGGCGACACTGGTAGCGATCATACTCGAACGGTGCCTTTTAAGTGCCACTGGCACGGAAGCCGGTTAGCTGCTCTGTCACTGATCACGCTCGTATGGTGCTCTTTAAATAAGGATAAGACCGTCATTTGAAATAACAATCATATCAAGTAGCAAGCATGGGAAGAAAGACCTTATAGGTAATAATTATTATTAAAATTATGATTGAGGGTATCTAAGATGCCACCATGCGAGAGATGACAGTCAAAACCTGACTCCAAAAATCAAGTGTTCATACAGCACAAGGTGAAAAGACAAATAAAGTAGCAGATTACTGGATAATCCCAGACCCAAGGTTTCTGGCTCTGTATAAAAGATATACTTTGCCTCCTCAGTGAGATATACCAGAATACAGTATATAAATACAAATATATATGTACACAACATATGAATACTTACATATGCACACGAATACATACATACATACATATATATATGTATGTATATACACGACCAGTTTGATTGTTCATCTAAACACCTGCTATATGGTCAAAATACCACCGCAGTGAATATAATGAAGTAAATATATTTAAATAAGGATATTTAAAATAACTGTGCTGTATGAATACTTGATGTGGTTTTGGAGTCAAGCTTTGACTGCCAGCTCTAGCATGGTGATATCTTAGATACCTTTAATTATAATTATTATATATATATATACATACACATACACACACAGGGTGCAGTGAATAAACTGTTGTCTAAATTATGTAAAAATGAAAATAACACTGACATCTCATTTTAACAGAAATATTTACCAAAATTACATAAAAATATCTTGAAATACTAAACAGTAAATTTATTCACTAAAATCGCCATTGGCTTCAACCACAGCCCTAGATGACTTTGGAATCTCCTGCAACTCTTCTGGATGGTTTCCTTGTTTAAGTTGGTGAATGCTGCCATAATCCTTGTCTTCAGTTTATCTTTGGTGTTACAAGGAGTTTTTTTGGTCTCTTGCTCAACTGCACCCCACACATAGTAATCAGAGGGATTGCAGTGTGGAGAGCTAGGTGGTCAGATATTAGGGGGGATGTGGCTGCAGAAATTGTCTGACAGCCATTTTTTTGGATATGGAGTTACCCCCCAAATTTTTTATATATTTTCTCTCTCATTTCTTTGTGTTTGACCTGTGGTTGAATATAGAGAACATCTCTTAGAGTGGATTGTAGGTATTTGGCATCTACTGCTAGCATAGGAATTTGGTCACATCCAGTAGCCCTTAATTATAATTATATTTTATAATTATATTTTTAAAAAATTATATATATATATATATATATTATGGAGATGTACTTGCATAGCAAGTGACATGATCTGAGATCATGTACTGGAATGAAAACAATTGCAGCATGGAAGGTGTTTATAAGCCGTTTAAGAAACACACAAAGACCGTTAGATTCACTTCAACATTTAAATTTAATTTGCCATAGAAGAAGCAGTCAAAATGACCAAAACCACATTTAAGAGCAATTTTCGAAGTGAAATGAAAAATTAAAACTTTTACCTTGTTATTTTTTTACAGATATACCTTTGACTGCTTCTTCAAGCGTGTAAAATTACCTGTTAAAAGGTAGTTTATCTTGTGTTTAAATGTACACTATTTTATATTGAGAATATGTTGTCTATTGACATTTGATACATGCTAGGCCACTGGTAGTGACATTTCTAAAAATATTAGCTACCCTATATATTTTACATATATGATTTTAGCATTTCAAAGATCAATTCAGCATTTTTTATTTACTCCCGACTGAAACTGCGTTTGTGCAGTGAATTTGAAAAGTTATAACATGTAATGATAAGACACGTGTTATTTGTCTCTAAATTATATGTTAATGTTATGGTGTGGTTACTGATGAGAATTTCGCCTTGCAAATTATTTTATTTGCTAAAAAATTTGAAACCTAGGTATAACTGTAAAAAAATAACAAGGTAAAAGTTTTTATTTTTCATTCCCTTCGAAAATTGCTTTTGAATGTGGTTTTGGTCGTTTTATATCCAGGTTATATGGTGGATGGGATATCCATTCACCAGCCCAATTTGCCAGCTGCCTGACTTGCTGTTAAAGACTTTTGTGTGATGCACAGTCATGGTGAGTGTGGCTTGTTTTCAGATTATTCCATCTCTTTCCCCAAATAGTGTCTCTAAACTTTTTGAGCTTCAATGTACTGCTCACTAGATAGTGTGGATAATATATTTAACTACCTGTTCATCTTGCTTATTAAGGTAACTTTGAAGCCACATCAGCTGTTTTACATTAGAAATGGAATAGATAGAAGTACTGTGTGATGGTCTGGTCAGAAACTCAGTTGTCTTCATAGGATATGTTAATAGATAGCTTTGCAGATGTTTGTGTACAACTGATTCCATGTTTTTTCTTTTTCTTTTTTACTGATAGTGCTGAATGAGGAAGTAGGTTAGAATTGTGATAGATCACATGTAGAGGTTTTCCTATATATTGGGACTACAACAATGATCTTCTGGTTTAGAAATCCCTGGGGAATTTGCTGAAACATGTAGGGGTGGGGAACTAGTTCTACACAGATTTCCTTCATGACTCTGGTGTGAATCTGCAAGGGCCCATGACTTTTATCAGGTTTGATTTTCTGCATTATCTTCATTATATAATCTTCACTGAAAATTCATTCTCTGTAGTATTGTATCAGAACTTACCAAATAAAATAAATTCTTACAGATGCTCAGAGGGTTCCCTAGAATTGTCAATAGCCTCTGTTAACTTGATGGATTTATTAGTAGTGGACGAGTATGTTTCAAAAGTTTAGTATCTGTCCTGTCCAGGCGGGTAACTTGCCCAGACCAATGCAACCCTTTTCTAAGCCACAACAGACTTAATATCCTCAATTTGACATCCAGTGTCTTCCACAAGTTGATTACTGTTTGCTCTTCTGAATCTGCTGATACCTGTACGTCCATGCATGTGTTTCCAGAAATGATCACTGGATATTTCATCCTTACTTCTACATCAGTGTCTTGCCTGATTAATAACATAACAGTAGAAAGACTGCCATACAGTCACTGCTTTGTAGGGTGTTGGTACCAAGAAAGATTAAGAATTATATGAAGCATTCTCATGTATGTACCATCAAGCTTCTTTTCAAGTCTCCTGTTCAGTGTCCATGCTCTACAGTTATCAGATTAATAGGGTGGAAAAAAGTTCAGAAAGACATTTCATCAACTGGCAGCAAAAGCATTCTCTCTCCAAGTGAAGGATAAACTGAATGATGATTCTGTACAAAGTGAGATGCTTATATCTATAAAATGTAATTTGGTAATATTCATCTTCAGTTTTTGACTTATAATATCATTATTTGCCTGGAAATAGGTGTGTGTGTGTATGTGTGCGCACCTATGTGTGTGTGGTGTGTGCATGAATATTATGATGTAAAATAATGTCAAGTTATTTAAATAGAATAATAATAATTACTCAGATTTATTTTCATAAGTTTTATAAACAAATGATAACATAGGCGCAGGAGTGGCTGTGTGGTAAGTAGCTTGCTAACCAACCACATGGTCCCGGGTTCAGTCCCACTGCGTGGCATCTTGGGCAAATGTCTTCTGCTATAGCCCCGGGCCGACCAATGCCTTGTGAGTGGATTTGGTAAACGGAAACTGAAAGAAGCCTGTCGTATATATGTATATATATATGTGTGTGTGTGTGTTTGTGTTTGTCCCCTAGTATTGCTTGACAACCGATGCTGGTGTGTTTACGTCCCCGTAACTTAGCGGTTCGGCAAAAGAGACTGATAGAATAAGTACTGGGCTTACAAAGAATAGGTCCCGGGGTCGATTTGGTCGACTAAAGGTGGTACTCCAGCATGGCCGCAGTCAAATGACTGAAACAAGTTAAAGAGTAAAGAGTATTACATGAAACATTGTTCATAATCGAGTTTGAAACCCCAATATCTTATCATACAGTACAAAGCAATACTCTTAAAATAAACTTTTGTGTATTAGCAGATTATAAAGACTATATTCTATGCAGTCCCTTATTTAAGGGATTTCATGGAATCCATTGGCTAACATCTTATTAACACCTCATCAATTAAATAATGCTCCTTTTCCATACATCATGGCAACTGTTTATAATTAGCTATAGTAGATCACTGAAAATGAAGTAACCTTGGCTACAGACACAATCCAAATTGATGACAGTTAATCTTGTTGGCCAAAACCTTGTTGACTCAACTAAGTATTGTAGCTGTTTCAATATCGAAATATACACATTCACTTCTGAACATTTTAGAAAAATACAATTGACTGATTTAAATAATTTCTAAAAGCTTATTTACCATATTTTCTGGCATACAAATTGAATTTTACAGACTAAAATTTACAATCAAAAAAGGTAGGTTGATGTTTCATAACCACATAGTTCCAGGTTCCGTCCCACTGCGTGGCATCTTGGGCAAGTGTCTTTTACTATAGCCTCAGGTCAACCAAAGTCATGTGAATGGATTTGGTAGACAGAAACTGAAAGAAGCCTGTTATAGATAGGTACGTATAGGCGCAAGTGTGGCTGTGCAGTAGGTAGCTTGCTCACCAACCACATGGTTCTGGGTTCAGTCCCACTGCGTGGCACCTTGGGCAAGTGTCTTCTGCTATAGCCTCAGGCTGACCAAAGCTTTGTGAGTTGATTTGGTAGATGGAAACTGAAAGAAGCCTGTCGTATATATATATTTCTTTACTACCCACAAGGGGCTAAACACAGAGGAGACAAACAAGGACAGACAAACGGATTAAGTCGATTACATCGACCCCAGTGCGCAACTGGTACTTAATCTATCGACCCCGGAAGAATGAAAGGCAAAGTCGACCTCGGCGGAATTTGAACTCGGAACGTAACGGCAGACGAAATACGGCAACGCATTTCGCCCGGCGTGCTTAACGTTTCTGCCAGCTCGCCGCCTTTCGTATATATATATAGCCTGTCGTATATATATATATATACGTGTATATATATTATATATATATATGTGTATATATATATATACGTGTATATATATATATATATATATACGTGTATATATATATATATATATACGTGTATATATATATATATATATACGTGTATATATATATATACGTGTGTGTGTATGTGCTTCTGTGTTTGCCCTCCCCCCCCACCATCACTTGATAACCGGTTCAGCAAAAGAGACCAATAGATTAAGTATTAGGCTTACAAATAATAAGTCCTGAGGTCAGTTTGTTAGACTAAAGGTGGTGCTCCAGCATGTCCACAGTCAAATGACTGAAGCAAATAAAGGAATATATATATATATATATATATATATATATATATATATATATATATATTATATATATTATTTGCAGGATCCAATAGAATCAAGATATTTTAATAATAAGGACACCAAGGTAGAGCCAAAGATAGCATACCTGTGTATCAACAGTTTGTACAGACACTTGTGTTCCAATTCACCTGAAGAAAACAGTTGTTTTACATGATGTAATTGATTTGTTCATCATTAAAAAACATGTCTGGAACAGCTGTAGTGAACCTCTGACCATTTGTGTTATTCATCATCATCATCATCATCCTTTAAAATCTGCCCCTCCCCCTCATCATTGCTTCACAACTGGTGTTAATGTGTTTACGTTCCAGTAACTTAACAGTTCAGCAAAAGAGACCAATAGATTAAGTAGCAGTTAAAAAAAAAAATTTACTGGAGTCGGTTCATTCAACTAAAATTTCTTCAAAGGGATGCCCCAGCATGGGCTACAATCTATTGACTGAAATAAGTAAAAGAATAACGATAAAAGATTATATACATGAAGATGACTTTGGAGGACCAAAAATTCCATGTGAAATGCATCAGTATTTGGAAAGATAGCAATGATGTTTGAATGTTTACACTACAAATTATTGACTTGTATGGTGGAAAGTGCAGTATCATACCAGTTGCTAATATATTCTTGATGTAATCCTAGTCACATATATAAATAGCTCAAATGAACACCTTTGGGATTTCAGCTTGCAAAAATGTATTATACTTCAGTTTGCTGCTAGATGCAGCTTCAATTACATTTCAAGTAGTAATTAGCTTTTCCTTTATCAATGTATGTTGTCATGAGAGAAGAAAATATTGTTTATTTTGATATTATTGAATATAGCTTATTGAAGATGCCTGTCACACATCGCCACTCTTATTGTCATTTAAAATAAATAATAGTAATGGTGAGTCATTTAGACAAGCTTGAATACTGTATAGCAAAGGGTCTTGCATAATGCATGCATACATGCATGTATGTATGTACGTATGTACATGTATACAGAGACAAGATGTGATCCTTTGATTTATCTGGGAGAGTAGTATCTTCAAATAAGAACTGATACAGACTGTGATGACCCATTCAGTTGATGCCCACACAGAAAGTGGATATAAAATGAAGGTTTTATATATATATATATATATATTATATATATATATATATATATATATATATATATGTATATGACCTTCGAACTTTAGGTCTCATTGAGGAAATGACCAGTGACCAAGACCTTTGGAAATATGCTGTGCGTGAAAAGACCAGGCAGGACAAGTGAGTCCAGCCCACTTATGCATGCCTTTCCTCCCTTGGACACACAAAGACCTGTTGAGGCAAGCGAAGTCGATATCGAACCTCATCCGACGACAGGCACCTATGCCAACCCCCCTTTGCTTGCAAAGACCTGTTGGGGCAAGTGAAATCGAAATCGGAATCGAAATTGAACCAATCATATGACTGGCACCCGGCAGATGCCAGGACCCCTGGACTGGAGATACGTAAAAAGCACTATCCGAATCGTGGCCGATGCCAGCGCCGCCTCGACTGGCTTCCGTGTCGGTGGCACTTAAAAAGCACCATCCGAATCGTGGCCGAAGCCAGTGCCGCCTCGACTGGCTTCCGTGCAGTTGGCACGTAAAATGCACCAATCTGACCATGGCTGATGCCAGCCTCGCCTGGCACCAGTGCAGGTGGCACGTAAAAAGCACCCACTACACTCACGGAGTGGTTGGCGTTAGGAAGGGCATCCAGCTGTAGAAACATTGCCAGATAAGACTGGAGCCTGGTGCAGCCTTCTGGCTTCCCAGATCCCCGGTCGAACCGTCCAACCCATGCTAGCATGGAGAACAGACGTTAAATGATGATGATGATATATACACAGACACGCACACATACACATATCTATATCTATATATACACACACACACACACACACACACACACGCACACACATACATATATATAACATACTTTTACCCTCTTTTTTTGTAATCACAATTTATGCAGTTTATAAACATAGTCACTATATTCTGAATGTATTTTACTAACCTTGGTTTAACAATGGTACTTGTTTGACTACTACTACCACCACCACCACCACTACCATTTCTATGCTATTTGTACACTTTGTTTATATAATCAGTAAACTGTCACAAACATTTCTCATGTATTTTATAAAACAGTGTTTAAATTTTCCCAATAATGATTGATGTTCATAACAGTTCTCCCTTGTAATTGATACATCATATTGGTTGAATGAAAAAGGAGCCTTTGCTAGAAAAAGTAGTCAAACCTTCCTTGAATCATACCTTACCTTCAAAAATGAAAGGACATATTGATTAATGTGTTACTTTGATAGCCCTAATGGATTGAATGGTCATGGTCGGAATGTCTTTCATCATAGGTCTGCAGGATTAGGGCTGATTCTGGGCTGAACAAAGACAATATCACATTGGTGTACACATAACATATATCAGAGCTGGCAGAATTGTTATCATGTTAGAGAAAATGCTTAGCAACATTTCTCTGGATTACACTCAAAGTTCAAATTACATCAAGCTATGTAAAATTGTGGCCATCCATACAGAGAGGCATGTCCTTTACAGTTATGTCCCCACCCCCACTTTCTCAGTCGATAGGTCCTTGTCTTGCAAGCTCACAGGTGCTGATGCCATGTAAAAAGTACTTGTTTTAGTGCCATATATAATGCACTTGTGTTGGTGTCACATAAGGAGCATTTATGCTGGTGTCACATAAGGAGCGTTTATGCTGGTGTCACATGAAATCCATCTGTGCTGGTGCCACATAAAAAGCACCTGTTCTGGTGTCATATGAAATCCATCTGTGCTGGTGCCACATAAAAAGCACCTGTTCTGGTGCCATTTGAAATCCACATGTGCTGGTGCTACATAAAAAGCTGCTGTTCTGGTGCCATGTAACAAGCACTTATGCTAGTACTATGTTTAAAGCACCTATGCTGGTGCCATGTGAAAAGACCTCAGTATGCTCTGTAAAGTGGTTGGCTTCAGGAAGGGGATCCAACATTAGAAACCATGTCAAAACAGACAACTGGAGCCTGATGCAGCTTTCTGACCTTAGCAGCTGCTATCAAACTGTCTATCCATGCGTGTATGGAAAAAGATGTTAAATGATGATGATGTTGACTTTGTTTTCCATCCTTTCCAGTTCTATAAAATAAATGCCAGTTAGCCTCCTCCCCCAAATTTCAGGCCTTGTGCCTATAGTAGTAAAAAAAAAAAACCCAGAAAATATATTAGTGCATATACAGCATTATACAACATTCCATTACTGTTTTCTTTTACATGTTTTAGTTTAGGCAAGTAATAAGTGTCATTGTCAAAGCAAGCATAATTTTTGTATTATTGTGGAACTTGGTTTAACCAGTTCCAACTGTTTCACTAGACAATACAGAAATAATTATTTCACTCTATGATATTCAATGATTGTTGAACAACAGCAGTAGATGTTATGTCTTGAAATCTCTGTTGAGGAGTTGCTCAATAACAAACCTGTAAATACCTTCTCATGAAAGAAACTCTAGCATCATCATTTCAAAGACTCTAACACCTAAAAACTCCTTTACACTCAATGAGACTTGGTGGTTCTGTGTATACTTTTTACCTCTTTTCCGTCTGTCATCTTCTCATCTCATTTCTCAGGAAATAATCTCTAAGTAATATATTTCAATTTTAAACTGATGCTGCTGGTAGTAATAGTGGTAGTGGTGGTGTTGGTATATCGAAGGTGATGGCTGTGATAATGATGGTGGAGAGTAGCATTAGAAGTGATAGTAGTGGAGAGTAGCACTTAGAAGTTATGGTGGTGGAGAATAGCAGTTAGTGATGGTAGTATTTTAGTTTCATTTATTGATAAAAGCCATAGAATCAGGTGATGCCTCTGTGATGTTAGTGACAGTGGAATTTGTTGGTGTTGCAAAAAAGGTCTCAGCAGGTGTCTCATGACACAACTGGTATTTTAACACAGGTTAGATGATTGCTCAAAATATGTTCTAGATAATTTGATTACATTATGATTGGATTACATCGTACCAGCCTCTTTTTGTGTGTATACATTCTGTGTGTATACATTCATATACATACAAATGTGATTATATATCAGTGATCAGTGTATAGTTTCATTATGTATGTATGTATACACCATAATTGTATGAGTATGAAATAGTAAGAAATCTAATTAATGCCACATAAAGATAAGATTTAGTTCATTATTTTTCTTAATTACCAACAATGCGTACTTGGTTTTGTTTAATTGATGAAATTGAATATTCCTTTTAGATAAAACAGCATGGATGTGATGTGATGGCCAGTATTTTGTTACAGATATTAGCAAGCATACTAGAACATATAACTTTCCACAACAGCTTCAGCCATGGGCACTATTCTTTTACCAAAGTTTGACTATTTATAAAAAAATTTGGTTTCAAATTTAAGTTCAAGCTATTTCACTTCATTATGTATCCTTTTAAAGGAAGACATGAATGTCACATCTCACTCTTTTACAGAAACTTAAATTATCCAAACATCCATCTTCTCTGCCCACTTTTTGTGGGATGGTTGACGGGGTAGTGTGCTCAGGCACCTCCTCTAAAGTGTCGCATCAGACACTACCATAATTACACTTTCCAGTTGACTCCCCAAGTGTGACCAACTGTGAGCATGAACTATTATCCAACCATCTTGTTCTTGGTCTCCTTCCAAGTCAGTCCTGGCTTTGTTTGAACAATCAGTCTTACAATATTTTTCTGTGATATTCTAATCACATCAGACGCCAAGGTAGATATTCAACAATGTCTAGGTTGGTGCTTCATAAATCTTTCAAACTACAACATTGCTTTTTATTGGTTCAGAGTTGATTTAATACGGTTCACTAATCCTGTTTGAGTAAAGTTTAGGATAAGAAAGTCATCACTTATTTTATTTTCAGATGGGAAAATACCTGTCTTTAAATTATCCCTCTCTATAAACTGAGAGGGTAACTCTCCACCATAAATGTAGGTTGCTCATTTTCTCAAAAACTAAAAAGATTTACCCTCACTCAGCAGAGTGAAGCTCCAGTTCCCTTCAAGTGAAGTGTATGTGAGTGTGAGGTTACACTAGCCAATTTACTTTGTTCCCTATTTAAGTATTAACTTCTTTTCTGTTTTTCTCCTCAACAGCATTGAAATAAATTGTTTTTCCTGAGATTATAATGTAATAGTTAGTCAATCAATTTGAAATAGTATCAGATCTTCCTCAAATCAGAGATTTTTAAAAATGACATACTTGATAGCATTTTAAGATTTTTCTTTCTCTGTCTCTTATGACAGCATTTTCTTGTTCCAAAAACTTTTGAAGGATTTGAAATCTGCACTGAAAGTCAAAATAAACAAGGATAGTCATAGCTGCAATGCCTGAAGGCATCAAACTACAACAACAGGGCCAATGTTGGGCCAAGCTACCACTATAGCACTAAATGTTGGGTTAATGTTGGGATAAACTACTACAACAGGGCTAATGTTGGGTTAACTTACAACAACATTGTTTAGTGTCAGGCATCTTTATAAACTTCTTGGATTATTGAGCTTATTCTACAACTGTCAGGAATATTTTTGCTATTTCTGTTTATCTTCAACCAATTCTACATTGTAATGTTATAGACAATCAATAATCTTGATTCTGACCAAGGAAGGATGCAACTGATTTCTGGATTTTGTCCAGTTATATTAGTGAATTAAAATTATAGTTGTTATTTCTAAAATATTGATTTCTTTTGTTGAGACAAAGCTGAAGAATGAAAGCCTCTAAATCATCATTATATTACTGGTACATATTTTATTAGTGTGAATTTAATAAAATGTAAGGTCAATTCCTGTAGAGTTTGAATTTAGACTGAAATTATATATTGTTACTGTTTTATTTAATGTTCCATCCATCCATCTTCTCCACCCACAATTCCTGGGAGGGTTGTGAGAGTGGAGTCTTCTGGCATCTCCTCCTTAGGTCCCATCAGAAGTAAGCATCATTAGACTTTCCTATTGGACTTCCAAGCATGACTAACTGAAACTTTGGGTATTACCCAACCGTCCTGCTCTTGGTCTACTTCTAAGTTTTTTGCCAGTTGGCTCAGCTTGAAGAAGCCATCTTGTGATTCTTTCCTGTGACATTCTAATCTCATGATTGTAGTACCTGAGCTGTGACCTCTCAATACAGAGAAGAAGCAGCTTGACCTGGACAGACTTCCTGATCTCTAAGTTATGTAACTTGATAAATAATGTTGCTCTTGAGATCCTTTAGAAAAACTACATTTCAGCTGCTTGTTTTCACAATCATACTTTTTCAGTCACAGAGCGTCATAGCTAAAGATAAGCATGTAAACTGAACTGAAGATGGTGAGTTTGGCTTTTTTATTAACCTCTCCCCTTCTGAGGATCAAACACTGCAGCTGGTGCACTACTTTGAAGTTGACCAATTTTTGTTAGAAAGTTGTCAAGAAGTTCAGTTATGAGAATTGAAATATTCAAAATAAGATGTCATTCCCATTACAAAACACTTGTAACTAAGTTTTTTTGAAGTTGGAGAAACCTTTACTGTCTGAAATATATACTGTGTAAATTTGAGATTAGCTACTTCTTGAATAGTCTCAATATTTTAACTGTTAGCCTAAATTTGGGAGGCTCCTTTTTACAATTTTAATCACCTGTTCTGAACTACTTCAAATGCCACATTTTTGCATAAATATTTTAGTTTATTACTGAAAGGAAGAGTGTCGGAACTTATAACCTTTTCATGTCCTTCCAGACTCGTGAGGTTGTTGTAGTTTATAGGGAGGGAAGGTGTAATATGTCCACACACACATACATACAGACACTCACACACACACACAATACACACACATGCACTATAATACACACTCTTGCACTCGCACTCTGCTCACACATATATTGCACACATATACACACTACTTTCTCTCGCACACACACACACCACTCATACATACTCCACACATGCATACACACATACTACACTATCTCTCTCTCTCTCTCTCTCTCTCTCTCACACACACACACACACAACACACACACACACACTCATACACATACACTACACGTATTAACACACATAGGCTACACAGTCACTCACCTACACTATATATATATATCCTCTCACATATCTTTCTCCACAATACTTCATTGTTTTCAGTTTCTAAGACTACAAATGGTTACAGAAGTCCAGAATGTCATCTAAGAAAGAAAAGATGTAAAACTGTGGTGAAAAAGATTGAGATCAAAAGAAGAATTGTGATTAAAATGTATGGAAGGTCAGCAAGACTACTGAAATAACTGATCAATCCGGAGCTAATCCGATCTGTCAACCAAACCAAATTATTTCTCAAAGCATATAATCTAGTTCTTCTTACTGTTTTCACAAGCTTGCTGAAGATTTAGCAACTTGTGTAAACATTACTGTTGTGTACTCAACACAAAATTACTTCCACACACACATTATCTTAAAGCCTTCTGAACTAATGAGGTAGCCTCTTTGTGGTAGGTCAGCTAGCTAGAAACAGCTGCCAAATCTCTCTTAACCCTTTAGTATTTAAACCGGCCAAATCTGGCCAAAATAGTTAATCTGTTTTATGATCAAACTGACCAGATCCAGGCTCTCACACCTACCCTACAATGTTATTCTACATTAAGTAATTACACCATCAAGATCTTGAAGATATGAGATAATGCATGATTAATTCAAATCAATGGGAATCAATAGGCATTATGTTTGATAGAATAATCTGAACACTAAAGGGTTAAACTACAACCTACCATTTTAAAAAACTAGAAAAGGTATACGATGCATAGGCACAGGTGTGGCTGTGTGGTAAGAAGTTTGCTTCCGAACCACATGGTCCTGAGTTCAATCCCACTGTGTGGCACCTTGTGCTTTTCCCCTATCACTGCTTGACAACCAGTTGGTGTATTTATGACCCTGTAACTTAGCAGTTTGGCAAAAGAGACTGATAGAATAAGTACCAGGCTTTGGGAAAAATAAGTACTGGGGGTCAGTTTGCTCATTTAAAATTCTTCAAAGCAATACCCAGCATAGCTGCAGTCTAATGATTGAAACAAGCAAAAGCTAGAAGGATAGAATGTTTTTGATCTTAGGTTTGCTCAATTAGGAACTACTTAGAAATTTATAGTAAAGATTGGTGTTAGAAGATTTTTACCCATTCAGTATGGAGAATGCTTATAGCCATTGGAATAAGAGGAAGAGAGAGAAAGATAACTGCTTGCAGAATGAGTGAGGCAGCAGAAAGAATCTGTTGCTGGTTATGGAGAGAGAGAGAGAGAGAGAGAGAGAGAGAGGCTAAGCAGGAAGCTAGGAGGAGATGATGGGCAGGCATTATGGTTTAAGGGTTAAAACATTCAGTGGTTGTTGGATACAGTTTGATAACATCAGCTCCTGGTCAAGGCTACTTTTACCGAAGGTGAATAAAGGAATAGCATCTTTTAGAAGTAATCATTCTCATATGGATACAAAGAGAGAGAAGGAGAGAGAAAGGGAAAGAGCAAGAGAGAGAGAGAGAGAGAATGTGTGTGTATGAAAGAGAGGAGTGTGTGTGTGACAGAGGGAGTGTGGGATACACAGAAAAGGAAAGACTTGTGTATCAGTAAACTTAGAACATCAATATTTGTTTCAAATTTTGACACAAGGCCAGCAATTTTGGAGGAGAGGGCTATTTAATTACATCAATCCCAGTACTCACCTGGTACTTATTTTATCAAACCTGAAGGATGAAAGGAAAAGTCAACCTTGGCAAGAATTTGAACATAGAATGTTAAGACAGAAGAAATATTGCTAAGATTTTAATGAGTAGGCTAACGATTCTGCCATCTTGCCGCCTTACTTAGACTATCAATTAATATAAGTAAGCTTTAGTGTTTATCAATAATGAGGTGTTCAACATTTCAGTCTTAAAACTTGATTATTTGTCTAAATATTTGTGAATTTATTCAAATTCTTAAGAATGAAGTGCAGTGTTTTTGGAGAATGAACTGAAATCTTACTGCTTTCCTTTATCAAGTTGTGGTTCATTACAGGAGAAAGAGTTTTGTTAAATTTGCTTGAAATAACAGCTTTAGAAATATGATAATGAGTGCTGGTGCCACATAAAATCCACCCAGTACACTCTGTAAAGTAGCTGATATTAGGAAGGGCGTCCAGTTGTAGAAACCATGCCAAACAGATAATTGGAACCTGGCGCAGCTCTCCAGCAGGCCAGCTCTTGTCATAACATCCGACCCATGCCAGTATAGACAACAGATGTTAGATGTTGATGATGATGATGGTGATGGTGATATACCTCTAATGGCAAAAAATATTTGTTTGGCCAAAAGAGAACATAGATTTGTCTAAAAATATAAACTAAAATGGCACCTATATCTTCTTATTTTTCTCTGGAAAATAAGCCAGCTTTGAGCCACTTCTTTGTAATACATTCTTGGCAGCTAATTTAAACTTTAAAGAGTTACTAGAGAAATAGTTGACTACAAGTAATGATCAAAATACTTGATGAGTGACATGGAAGGTATTAGGGTTATCTTTGCCAGCTTCATTTAACATCCATTTTTTCATGAGTTAGATTTTCTACTGCCAGATGTCCTTCCATTTCCCAATTTTTATCTGTTTCCAAAACAGGTACTTTTCACATGGTCAGACATGTTTCCATGGAAGAATAGAAATAAAGGTTATTACTTTCATACAGTCACATACATTTGCAACTACCAAATGGAATCAAGTCGAGATGCTAACACACACACACACGCACAAACATACATACATATGACAGGCCTCTTTCAGTTTCTGCCTACCAAATTCACTCACACACACACACACACACACACACCACACACACACACACACACACACACATACACACACACACATGCATACATACATGTGACAGGCATCTTTCAGTTTCTGCCTACCAAATTCACTCACAAGGCTTTGGTCAGCTCTTGGGTTCAAGTAGAAGACACTTGCGCAAAGTGTCACACCGAGGACTGAACCCAAGAT
>NC_043006.1:68044972-68052472 GCF_006345805.1 Octopus sinensis
ATCAGTTATTTCCAAATGATTATGCAGTTGTTTATGTAATGACTACCACGCAATATAGTAGTGAAACACATGTAAAAATTATGTATTTTATGATGTTGTAATAGTTTAAGATCTGTTTTATTATCCTTTTTGATAAATATATATAGACACACACACATATATACATATATCATCATTTAACGTCCGTTTTCCATGCTATCATGAGTTGGACGGTTGGACTGGGCTCTGGGAAGCCAGGAGGCTGCACTAGGCTCCATTTAAACCAGCCATATCCTGCCCAAATATTCTACCCATTTTAAGTTCAAATCAACCATATCTGGTCTCTCACACCTATCCTACAATGTCATTCTAAAAATAAACAATCACATCCTTTGAAATCTTGAAGCTACAAGATAATACATGATTAATTCAAAACAATGTAAATGAAGAAACAATATTTGATAATGTACTTTGAAAACTAAAGGGTTAATACCAGGAGGGCAATGATACAGCTTTAAATATTTTCTACTAGGTTGATGGACAGCTGACAGGGACCTTTGGAGCATCCCTATCATATATAGATGTAATAAGGTGTGTTTTACTGATCCGCTGTCATTACTCAACTGTTGTATTGCCATAGATGCGACCACATGCTCACTGCCTGCCAGTCTTCTAAAATCTGCATAAATCATGTGGTTTGTACTTCTGTAGGAGATAACGAATACAGGATCTTCCTCTGTGTGTCTGGTCTATTTGACCTTTAAATAATGATGTGAACACCGGAGCGGAACTGCCCTACATCACCACAACCATCATTACCCCCACTTCTACCCTCTGCCAGTTATACTCCCACTAACTACGTCACCACTATCTCATTATCACTGCTGCTACCACCACCACCACCACCACTACTACTACTACTACTACTACTACTAGTAGTAGTAGTAGTAGTAGTAGTAGTACCAGTACCAACACCTCTGCCATCATCACCACTGTGACCACCACCAACAACTGTGACATTCCTATGAAGGACCAATATATTTTTGCAGTCACTGTTGATGTCTGGTCTGGAAGACATTTGTGATTATAAGGGCAACTGTGTATCTGTGTGTGTGTATGTGTAATATGTGTACTGTCCCTGTGTCTGGAAATATATTCTGCAACACTACCACCACCACCACCATCACCATCACCACTTCTACCATCATAACCTATCTAACTTAATAACCACAGCCCATTAACCTCCTTCACCACCCCACCACATTATCACTGCCACCACTATCATACTACTACCACCACCACCACCACCATTTCCATTGTGTGTATGTATTTGCAGATGTGCTTGTGTCCATGTGTGTGTACATGTCTGAAGATATATTGTCTGTATGCATACAACTTTTATCTTTTACTTCATTCAGTCATTTGACTGTGGCCATGCTGGGGCATCACTGCCTTGAAGGGTTCTAAGTCAAACAAATCAACTCCAGGACTTATTTTTAAGCCTGGTACTTATTCTGTTGCTCTCTTTTTGCTGAACTACTAATTTACAGGGGTCATAAACTCACCAACTGAGTGGTGGGAGTGGGGACAAACATAGACACAAAGGCACACAGATACATATATATATATATATATATATATATATATATATATATATATGAATACATTGATGGGCTTCTTTAAGTTTCCATCTACCAAATTCACTCACAAGGCTTTGGTCAGCACAAGGCTATAGTAGAAGACACTTACCCAAGGTGCCTCACAGTGGGACTGAACTGGAACCATGTGGTTGGGAAGCAAGCTTCTTACCACACAGCCACCTCTGTGCCTATATATATTATATATATATATATATATATACATATATATATAGCAATTAAAATCATGGATAAAATCTATAGAGGAATTTATCAAGTAGCTAGCATGAGAAACCAATTTAAGGTAAAAATTGATACAAAGTGTATGATTTTATAACTATAATTAGAAAATTATGATAAAGGCAACTACCAAGTAATGCCACATGCTAGAAAAAGACACCAAATAGATCTAAATTACTTTATCTATCACATAGACACACACTGAAAGAGAGGGAAGGAACAAAAAAGATTTTTTGAAAAAGTTTAGCCAGTTTTTGTTCATTTCCTCACTTTCAGTGTGAGTCTATGTGATAGATAAAGTAGTTTAGATCCATTTGGTATCTTTTTCTAGCATGTGGCATTACTTGGTAGTTGTCCTTACAATTTTATAATATTTACAAAATTATATACTTTGAATACATACACACACACACACACACACATACAAACACACATCATCATCATTATCGTTTAAGGTCCGCTTTCCATGCTAGCATGGGTTGGACGATTTGACTGAGGACTGGTGAACCAGATGGCTGCACCAGGTTCCAATCTTGATCTGGCAGAGTTTCTACAGCTGGATGCCCTTCCTAATGCCAACCACTCCGAGAGTGTAGTGGGTGCTTTTACGTGCCACCGGCACGAACGTCAGTTAGCCGCTCTGGCAACGATCACGCTCAGATGGTAGTATCCATACATTATATATATATATATATATATATATATATATATATATATATATGTTGGAAGATTTAGTTGCTATTTCTTTTAATCAAGCAACCTTGTGGAGCCTACATTGTCGGATGTTACTTTCTTAGTTTAAATTTGACAGAGGTCAATGTAGGATAGTTTGGTAAGATTAATTGATTTGAGGAATTAAGAAACTGATGTTTTTGGACTCTTCATCTGTAGATGAGGTTGAGAGTGAGTGACGGGGAGAGAGACAGAAAAGGAAGGGGTGTCAGGGGGTAAAAAATGTGGAATAGGAGGGGGACAAAGGGGTGAGGGCTGGAAATAGAGAAGAAAAATAGAAGAAAGTATTGGCTGAAGAAGGAGAAAGTAGTGTTCAAGAAGAGATAAAGTTAGTAGGAGACAAAGACTCTAACTGTTAAAGAGTTCAAAGAGAAATCTTGTTTGTATGTATCTTAATTCTGAAGGAGTGTTAAGGGAAAGTTTAGATTTAGCTCTGTGTTTTTTGACTTAATTTGAGAAAGAAAGGTAGCACCATTGAGCTTTAAGAAAAGTGGTTTGGAATCATTTTTTTATCTATGGACCCCTTTGATTACTACTTTATTTGGTGGACCCCATAGCCATTTGATGTTTCAAAATTAGTTTTATAGATACTTCTTTAAAAATTCTTATTTTGTTTTTCACACATTAACTTGCATAGATTGAACTATGTAAAACGTTAGAGAAAGAAACCAAGCTGTTTCTTGCAATACATACATTTATGTCAAAACTTTACATGAACCCTACTGTGAATCCTTAATTTACAATTTTGCTAGCATGGACTCCCAGAAATCTTATATGGACTCCCAGGAGTCATATGGACTCTGGTTAAAACTATTTAGAAGGTGCCTCCAAAACTTGTTGGGATGGGAAAGGAGGGAGAATCTGCAAGTGAAGTGTTTCTCATCATCATCATCATCATCATCATCATTTAATGTCATTTTCCATGCTGGCATGGGTTGGACGGTTTTTACAGGGGGTTGGCTAGGCAGAAGACTGCATCAGGTTTCACTGTCTGTTTTGGCAGGGTTTTTACAGCTGGTTGCCTTTTCTAACACCAACCATCTTACAGAGTGTTTTATTTGTATACATACACACACACTCACATACATACATACAGACAGACAGATAGATAGATAGACAGGTAGTCTATATCTATCTGCAGTTGGTAATAACACTTTATGATTTTGTTTTGTCTGTTTGCAAAAGAGTGAATTTTGCTAAAGGTTCACAATTATGTGAAATGGATAAATTTTTCTCATGAAAAAAGATTCTCAGTCTATTGTAGGAATAAATAATCTGATCTCTATTCGTCACTGACATAACATACACAATCAGTTCAACTCAGAAGCTACAAAATCCATGGAATTTGAGTTTATGACTTAAGAATGAACATGTTGTTGAAGAAATATGTGGTTACTGTTTCTCTTAAACTGTATGACTGTGTGGTAGCTCCTCCATTAGTTTTGTCTGTTAGTTAAGATCAAAATATCAGAGGCTTGTTATATAAGAGCATCTCTTTTCTGATGATGTTCTCATTGGTGATTGTGGTGATGTTGTTGACAGTAGAAGGGTGGTGGAGACAGTGGTGATGCCAGTGGTGTTGACAATAGTGGTAGTGGTAGTCAAAGAGTTAGTCAGCAATGGTAAGTTAAACTTTCAAATACCCAACAATGAATACTTTCATTATACTTCTCCTTAACTGCCACCTTGTTGTACCATTTCACTTCCAGAAGCATCTCAACCACAATGCCAACCATTAAGCCTTGGAATATCACTCCCTCAACAAATGTAGCTGGTGGTAGTGGTGGGTGGTTGTTGGGGGTACTGATGCTACTGGTGGGGGAGGGTAATGGTGATGGTGGTACCAGCATTTGGAAATACCAGGATACCTAATATCTTACTATCTATTTTAATGAAGGAATACATACGCTCATGCAGATGTTTGCATGAACACTCACACTGACACATAATTATTCAAACACTTTGTGTGTGTATGTGTGTGTTTGTGCATATGTACATACATACAAACATGCATACATACAATATATATATATATATATATATATATATATATGTGAATACATATACAATATATACATACATATTACACTACACCCACACACACACGGTTGTGAATATTCTTATCATTATGGACTTAAAACTTTGGTTATATCAATTAACCATAAGGAAAAAAATTATTCTGAGTAAATTTACAAAAACAAAGTTGCAGTGAGTTATTAAATTGTTGTGTTAATTAGATTTTCCTAATGTTTTACTGTGTAGTACCATTAAACATTGGAGCTCTTAATGCTGCCATACAAAGAAGTCTAGCAGTGCTATGGGCATTTAGCTTCACTCTTGTGGTGAAAGCTGTCTGTCACTTAACCCTTTAGCATTTGAACTGGCCATATTTGGCCAAAATATTCTACCTGTTATATCTTCAAACTGGCCAGATTTGGCCTCTCCCACCTACCCTACAGTATCATTCTAAAAATTAACTGTTACCTCATAAAAATCTCAAAGCTATGAGATAATGTATGATTAACTCAAAATAAAGTGAATAAATAAGCATTACTTTTGATAGAATAATGTGAATAGACTACAGACAATAATAACCCCAGGCCATTGTCCATTTGACAGCTATACTGCAGCTACCAGTGTTTGATAATAATATAGATGATTTACTATCTAAATGGTTTGAATGTAATGAGTTATTTTAATCCCTGTATCTATTCTAATTTTGATAGCCATTTTGAGGAGGGCATGTCATCAACAGCCATCTTAATTTGGGTATCATCAACACTCCTAGCAATTCATTTTACTACTTTCTATATATAGATAATGTCGTGCAGTGAGGTAGCTCTTAGACGGCAATATTACCAATTAACCTTTTAGCATCCTGATTACTCTGTCAAATTTAATACTTATTCATTATTTTGATTTAATTTGATTTAATCATGCATTATCTCATAGCTTTGAGATTTCAATTATGTGATTGTATATCTTTAGAATGACATTGTAGGGTAGGTGTAAGAGGCCAGATCTTGACAGTTTAAACATAAAATAGGTAGAATATATGGGCTGGATGTGGCTGGTTTAAATGTTAAAGGGTTAATGGATATCTTAATTAATGGTAGTGTCACCAATTGTCATTCATTACTCTTTTACTTGTTTCAGTCATTTGACTGTGGCCATGCTGGAGCACCGTTTTAGTTGAAGAAATCGACCCCAGGACTTATACTTTGTAAGCCTAGTACTTATTCGATTGGTCACTTTTTGCTGAACCTCTAAGTTACAGGGACGTAAACCCACCAGCATCGGTTGTCAAGTGATGTTGGAGGGGACAAACACAGACACACAAACATATATACACACATACATATATATGTGTCCAACCCGTGCTAGCACGGAAAACGGACGTTAAACGATGATGATGATGATATATATATACAACAGGCTTCTTTCAGTTTCTGTCTACCAAATCCACTCACAAGGCTTTGGTCGGCTCAAGGCTATAGTAGAAGACACTTGCCCAAGGTGCCACGCAGTGGGACTGAACCCGGAACCATGTGGTTGGTAAGCAAGCTACTTACCACACAGCCACTCCTCAATTTTTCAGCTGAACCCTAATAAGTTCATATATTATAATGAATTTATTGTATACAGTGCTCAGCTTCACTACAACTTATCAGGATGAGTAACCAAAACTGCATGAATAGTACATAGAATATGTGAAAGAAGTGAACTGTGAATAAGTCTACAAAGAAAAAAAAATCAAACAAACTAAAAAAACAGGTGTGTTGGGGTCGTCTGTTTTACTGTTGGCAAAATTTCAGGTAGCATGGAAGCTTTGAAGGATGTAGTGTGTTGACAGCTAACAATTGATGCAGGTAGTTTATTCCATGCTTCAGCAATTCTGAGTATGAAAAAATGTTTCTGCAAATCATGGGTACTGTGTTGTTTTTGATTTTGTAAGCATGTCTGTGAGTGTTAGACATGAAATTGAAAAAGGTGCCCAAAGTTGTTGTTGGAAACATAGTGGATAATCTTGTGGATGTCTACCAAGTCAGTTGCCAGACATCAGAGCTTTAGTGTGTCCATGTCCAGGGAAGCAGGGCATTCAGTGTATGGTAAATAAATGCCTGATGGTGGGTATTCGCCTGGTTGCATGTTTTTGAACAGTTTCCTGGAGATTGGTATGCTGAGTAAGATAGGGTTTCCAGACTGGTGATGCAAACCCTGTGGACGTTTCTCACAGGCCACTGCGATGATATCAGACCAGCACAGTAAATTAACAAAACACTTGTTATATCACCAATTCTCTCATTGCGTGTATTGTTAGTAAGTGCCTCTCAAGATATCCGTGACTTAGTTTTTGACATTTCCGTGCTTTGATTAAAGACGTGCAAAAAGTAGTGGAAAGGATTTTTTTTCTTTTTTACTTTTTACTGTAAATCAGAATCTTGGTGTTTTATGTTTTGGTTAGAGAATAACAATTTAGTTAGGTTTGGTGGACATGAAGAAGAGAGAGTAAACTTGGCTCACAATTGCCAGCTGTGACTAATAATGTAGAGAAAATAGTTAAACGCATTCCTGTTAAATATCGATTTATTTCAAATTCTGCTATATTGTTCCTAAATAATCAAATAGTATCTAACCTAATTCAACACCTCACTTGATAAATTGTTGTCTCTACCCAGATTAGTCATCATAACATATTTTTATTAATTATACTAAATTAGTGTGACCTATTTTCTCCTACACACCTCTCAGCTTCTTAATCTTTCTGAGTCTCTAATGGACTTAATACCGTATACATGAATACACACACACACACATTCTCAGTCACACATGCTAATATATACATATGTAGACAAATGCAAACCTTCAGACATATTGATAAGTACATACTCACGCAAGCATACATGTGCAC
>NC_043006.1:68057472-68074972 GCF_006345805.1 Octopus sinensis
AGCCTTCTGGCTTCCCAGATCCCCGGTCGAACCGTCCAACCCATGCTAGCATGGAGAACGGACGTTAAATGATGATGATGATTACTCCACATACCATAAAACAAAAATAGATAAGGAAATACTAGAGGAAAATACATGTTTTATATTCCTCACAAAAATATGACTATAAGAAACCGTATTCATATCACGATACAATGCCAAAATTAACATGCAAACACTTACATAAAAAATTAACATGTAGCTATTGACATTAAAAATAGTCACAATTTGACCTTGACAAACAATTCAATATGTGACTGTTAAGACATAAAGCTAATGATAAAAATAAAACCTATGGTGGGGAAACTCTACATAATTCAATCAGTATATAAGAAACAATACAAATGCCAAATATATTCAGTTCAATTCTTGATAATGAGACTGTGAAGTATTAGAAATGTCTGATATGAATTTAGAAACTCTGTTGTTCTAAAAGCAAATAAGGAAACCTGAAAAATATAAAACATAAAAGATAAAATTTGAACATCGTCATGTATACATACTTGACTATCTGTATGTGTGTGCGTGTATATATATATATATATATATATATATACATGAATCTGTGTGTGTATGTATGCCTTCGAAATATGGAGTAGATGAAACAAGGACACCTGAAGAAGGGGAATATTCTTTATGTTGTATGTCTCATTTCTCTGTTTGTTTTTTTCGTTGTTCGAAAAAATGTTTGTTTCTATGTACATGTATTTATATGTATGTATACTTGTGTAAGTATATATTCTTTTACTTGTTTCAGTCATTTGACTGTGGTCATGCTGGAGCACCACCTTTTAGTCGAGCAAATCGACCCTAGGACTTAGATTTTGTAGGCCTAGTATTTATTCTATCGGTCGATTTTTGCTGAACCGCTAAGTTATGGGGACGTAAACACACCAGCATCAGATGTCAAGCAATGTTGGGGTGGGCGGGGACAAAAAGACACACACACACACATATATATACACATTTATACGATGGGCTTCTTTCAGCTTTCATTGTCCAAATCCACTCACAAGGCTTTGGTCGGCCTGAGGTTATAGTAGAAGACATTTGCCCAAGGTGCCATGCCGTGGGACTGAACCTGGAACCATGTGGGTGGTAAGCAAGCTACTTACCACACAGCCACTCCATGCCTATGGATATATGTATGGATATATTTATAATATATGTCTATATCTATCTACCTATCCTTATGTGTATGTTTGTATGTCTCTATGTATATAATAAATTAATGATATATTAGCAATTTGTTTTTGTTCCTATAGTGTACTACTGAATATATCTGTAGATTTCATTAAACACGTTATTGATTAAATTTAATTAAATTTCATGCACAATTAGACTAGACTACATTAGATGGTTTCTGACAAAACTTAATTAGAGATTGAAACTAACTCATTTAATCCCACTTCAGTATTTCCCTGTTGGAGATGTGTGCGTGTGGAGGGCCTAACATGAAGCAAATGAGCTGAAGATTCATCCATGTTGATTCAGCTTTAACTTCAGTCTCCATCCTACTTTTATTGTTTACCACCTTCTTCAGTTTAACCAATTACCTATCTTTTTGTTTAATATTTCATCAAATATTTCTTAACTGATACCTTGAGAGAAACTCTCATATTGGCTTTTTGGTGCAAAACGAACTCTTGTTTATATCACTAGCATTTTGCCCCAAAAGCCAATATGAGAGGTTCTCTCATGCTTACTCCTGCAGTATAGTTTGTTCTAAAAGAACATTTATGTTGAAGTGGGCATAAATATTACCTCTTAGTATTAATACTATCTCTGTTGCCAGTGATTGTGGCTACTAGAGAGATAGGAAACCGACTATGGAGATGTGTGTGTAGGTCAGCAGATGAATATGACCTTAGCTGAACATCAACCAATGTGCTAACAGCCAAAAATGGGGTCAATAACTCTAATAGCAGGAAGTCAGCTCTAAGAACAGACAAACCAACTGTGGCTGCTGTGTCATATAGCTGTGTAATTTGACACCTCTATCTCTCTCTCTGTGTCCGGCATTGTGCATAGCTGTGTCTATATATGCATACATTTGTGAATGTATAGGTAGTGATGGTAGTGGGGAAGTTATCCGTATTGTAAGTGTGTGTGTGTGTGTGTATGGCTGTATTTATATGTACATGTTCAGAGGGAGAGAGAGATAGAGAGAGATAAAGCTTATATAATTACGTGTGATGCCTGTATGTGTATGTTGTTGGTGGAGCTCCAAAGTATATAGAGCATCACTTAGCTAACAAAAGTGGAAATAACGAGGCCAATTTTATGAGAGACCCATACATGCTACAGTATCGTTCAGGTACACAGCACAAAGACACAAACATGTCTTTTAACAAAGAATCATTCAACAGTCTCCTCATAATAAAAGATCACAACTCATGTCTAGCCACCAACATCAACAGATATATTTACTGAAAAAAAAACCCTGCTCAATCTAAGACATCAGCAGCACCATATCATGTGACTGGTCACTTATTCTCTTCTTAGCACCAGATCATGTTATTGGTTATTTACATGGCTGTCATACTCCACTTACAGTGAGTAGTGGAGGTATCTGAATGACTACCTGCCCTAAATTGTGGTGGTTGTTTGCATACGTGCGCACCCACACACAGATACATTTAACAGAGATAACAGACTTTACAACATCTGTGTACTTAGCACTTTGAAGTTTATTTATGTAACCCACAATATATATACAATATATGTGAATGTGTATAAACAATCATAGACGCTCACACACACACACACTCAGATGAACATTAAATTGTGTCAAACAAATGAGAGAGAAGTTCTTAGCACATGTTGTGGAGTATATGGTTTATTGAAATTGAATTTTACCCCAACACCGTGAGTTTCTATTAACTACACACACACACAATCATATAAGAAATTAAATAAATGACAAGGAAATATGTAATTATATAGTAAATAATAATAATAATAATAATAATAATAATAATAATAATAAGGAAATTATTGTATACAGTGCTCAGGTGCACTACAACTTATCAAAAGTGCATATAAAGCATATGCAGTAATGTACAAATGTCTGGAAAGGGAACAGTGTATGAGTCAGAGACATGCTTATGTGTGTATGGAGGGGAGAAAATCGGGTGTAGTGTTGGTGAATCTCAGGAAGCATGGAAGTTTTGAAGGATGCAGTGCTCCGACAACTAACAACTGATGCCGGCAGTTTGTTTCATGCTTCAGCATCTCTTAGTGTGAAAAAATGTTTCCGAGAGTCATGGATGCTGTGCTGTTTTCTGACTTCGTAAACATGTCTATAGGTGTTAGACAGGTGGAGTTTGAAAAGGTGCTTAGAGTTATTGTTAGTAAGATGGTTAATAATTTTATGGGTGTCTACCAAGTCAGTTGCCAGACGTTGGAGTTTCAATATATCCATGCACATGGAAGTAAGGCATTCAGAATATGGCAAATGACTGATGAGGGAATTCTCTTGGTTGCACGTCACTGAATAGTTTCCAGATGATTAATATCCTGGGCAAGATAGAGGTGCCAGACCGGTGATACAAATTCCAGGTGAGGCCGCAGCATAGCTATATAAAGCCTCAGATAGATAGCCAGAGAGCGGCTCACAAAGGACTTGGTAAGTGATGTCAGGACACCCTCAGCCTTCTTGGCAATTTTAGCAATGTGTTTTGTCCAACACAAATCGCTGTCAACAATAATGCTCAGGTCACGTTCACAAGAAGACTTTTTGAGATTAGTGTTGTGGAGTGAGTAAGTAGACGCTGGGTTTTTCCTCCCAAAATGCATGGTGGTACATTTGTCCACAGCCAGCTCGAGTTGCCAGATGAACTCCATAAGCTTACAGTTGTTAGCACCAGTTACCACCATTTACATACAAGCATTCAACTATGAGGGCATTGTAACTTATAGCAGAAACAGTTGTCATTCGATGAAGTTCATTACATAATTTCTTATACCCCTGTCATTTATATAATTTCTTACTACTGATCTGCACTTGACTGACCTTTCTTCTCTGAAGTATATTTATATTGAGTTCTAACACCATGTTATAAGTATCACTATGCCAAAGGGAAATAATGATAATAATGATAATAATAAAAAATCACCAACCAATCGTGGCCGTTGCCAGCCTCCCCTGGCACCTGTGCCGGTAGCACGTACAAAGCACCCACTACATTCACGGAGTGGTTGGCGTTAGGAAGGGCATCAAGCTGTAGAAACACTGCCAGATCAGACTGGAGCCTGGTGCAGCCTCCTGGCTTCCCAGACCCTGGTTGAACCGTCTAACCTATGCTAGCATGGAAAATGGACGTTAAACGATGATGATGATGAATGATAATAATAATAATGATTTCAAATTTTGGCACAAGGCCAGCAATTTAAGGAGTTGATTATCGCAACCTCCATTGTCCAACTGGTACTTATTTTATTGGCCCAAAAAGGAAGAAAGGTAAAGTTGACCTTAATGGAATTTGAACCAAGAATGGAAAGATGGATAAAATGGCACTAAGCATTTAGCCCAACATCCTATCAATTCTGCCAGCATCTTACTACCATCAAAATAATAATAATAATAATATATATATATATATATATATATATATTATATATATATATATATATATACACACACACATATGCGTACGTATGTGTGTGTATATGCAGACACATGCGCACGTCTTGCTTCTGGAATGCAATACCTCTGTAATGCAGATGTCTCTGTGTGTGCATATGCACACACATACACATACACATATATATGTATATGTGTGTGTATGCACATACATGCATACTTCTTGTTTCAGGAATACAATACCTCTGTAATGCAGATGTCTGTGTGTGTGCATATGCACACACACACATATAGGGTTGCTAACACTCATCCGCCCCTTTCCCCTCCCATTTCCATTTCTTGCGCAGCTTCTCTCCCCTTACTGCCCACTCTTCTTTTTCTCATTCAAGAAAAAAAAAATGACCATTTTCTTTCTTTTCTACTCCAGTTGCAACCTTGGATTTTTCACCTCCTTCATCTCAGTTATTTCATCTCCTTTGCAGATTATACCAGTTTCTTGAACACTTCTTACTTTTTGCCAAATTCTCCAGACTTTTTACCAGTGTTGTGTATTTTTACCAAATTTTTTCACTTCTCTTCACAGAATTTGAGCATTTTCAACTTTTAGTTTAAGCCTTTTTGCCCTTTGTTAAAATATCTTCTCATAGCCCTGTGTGTTCTTTTTATACACATGCACTCCCATCAATAACACCTATCTTGCTCTTGCCATTCCATATGCTTCATAAATACCTTTGTTCTCTCACCCTTGCCTCCTTATACATTCTCTCACACTGCCAGCACCACTATAATTTCGCATCTGCACACAGCCATGCACACGTGTGGAGGCGCAATGGCTCAGTGGTCAGGGAAGCGGACTTGCGGTTGGAGGATCACGGTTTCAATTCCCAGACCGGGCGTTGTTTGTTTTTATTGAGCAAAAACACCTAAAAGCTCCACGAGGCTATGGCAGGGGGGTGGGGGTGTACTCTGTGGGGGTGTGGGGGTGTACTGTTGTACTCTTTCGCCCTAATTTTCTCACTCTTTCTTCCTGTTTCTTGAGTAACGCTGCGATGGACTGGCGTCCTGTCCAGCTGGGGGCAACACATACGCCACAGAAACCAGGAAACCGGGCCCATGAGCCTGGGTAGGCTTGAAAAGGGAGCATAAATAATAAATAAAAATGCACACCTGTACACCCTACTCACACACTTACACCAATCCTCCTTCCAGACACAGATACACTCAAACACTTGCATTTTTATTCTTCTGGTGAAGGGTTAATATCCAAAATGTTAAACCTCTTCATTAAAGCATTAACCTAATACGATATTTGTCAAACTTTGTTCTTTTGTTTTGTCCTTTGTAATTCTTACATTCTTATTGTCTTTGTTCACCATCTGGAAAGTGGATACATGATCACTGCTTGCATACTTAACCAAGTTATACAGGAAATTTTTATACTCAATGATTAGCATAGCAATATCATCATAAACTGCTACAAAAGCAAAAGGGATACCTTAGAGAGTTGTAGAGGCATCAAACTAATAGATCAGATTATGAAGGTTACAGAGAGAGAGAGAGAGTTATAGTGCAATTGTTCTGTGGTAGGGTAGACATAGAGGATGTGCAGTTTGGCTTTCTTCCTGGAAGAGGTACCACAAATGCAATCTTTCTAGTGAGGCATCTGCTGAAGAAATACTTGGCTAAGAATAAATTGCTATTCTTGGTACAGTTCTATATTTAAGAGATGAGGAATTATGTACATTATTTACATTCGACGGATATATGTCCTCATCTTGTTTGTTGTTAACACAATGTTCCAGCTGATATACTCTGCAGCCTTCTTCAGGTGTCTTGGAGAAATTTCAAACCTGGGTTCTCATTCCTAAGGTATTTTTTGATGTTGTTGTGTAGTCGGCGGCGGCGTCAGAATTGTAGTGTAATCACAGGCAGACTAACAAAAAAAGTAAGCTTCATTTGTGATTGCTGTACTGGAGCAATAAGTACTTTGAGCTCACCAGAAATAGATTCTCTTAAATGTCCAATTGGCTCACTAGAAGTAGTTGGTAGGTTTTGCTACAAAGAAGACATACTTAGAGAAGGTGGTTGTTCAAAAAGTATAGCAGCCTGAGCTGGAAAATGTTCAGGGAGTTTCTACCACTGATGGCAGTAAAAGTTATTTCCTTTGGTGTGAAGGGCAGATTGTTTGACGCTTGTGTTAGAACTGCAATGCAGCATGATAGTGATCCATGGGCTTTGAATGTAAAGGACTTGAGAAGACTGGAAAGAAAGGAATTAAGCATGCTCTGTTGGCTGAGTAATGTAAGTGTGCATGAATAACTAATTACAAAGGCATTGAGAGAGAAACTGAGTAGAAGAGGAATTGGATGTCATGTGTAAGAGAGAAGACTGTGCTGGTGTGGACATGTGATGCATATGGATGACGACAGCTGTATAAAGAAGTACTGATCTCACGACCTTGAACCTCGCAGAAAAGATGACAAAGTACCAGGATGACTGGTGTTATGCAGTTCTTGAGAAAACCTACCCAACTCAGTGAAACTCTGTTCTGGAAGTGCTGAATGTGTGTGTGTGTGTGTGTGTGTGTGTGTGTATGTATATGTGTGTGGTGTGTGTGTGTATATATATATATGTATGTATGTATGTATTTATGTATGTATGTATATGTACAACTGGACCCTTATTCCAACTGGAGCCTTATTCCAATTTCGTCCTTCAAGACACCCTGTTACCCTTTACTGCCCTGCCTCTAGGTTTCCTTTGATACCACTAATCTTACTCATTAATCTGGAACCATTTCACTTGAGATCCTTTCCATATTGTTAATACTATCCTACACCCACATTTTATATTGACTTCTGCTTCCCTCAGACCGCCAAATCATCTCACTTTCTCCACTACCATACATCTCTCACTCTCTCCACCACTCTTGAAACCCACACAACCACTCATCATCATCATCCTCTGTCTATCTGTCTCTGTTTCTCTCTCTCTTATCATTCCTGTCTATTGAATCATCATTACTACTCTGCTACTCTTCATCCTGTTTGCTCCATCCACTCCTCAACCCTATCCAATCTCTACAGTTATCACCTATGTTTCCCTACTTCCCCTACTTATCACCCACTCAACACTTATTATATTCACCCTCCACACATACACATTCCCTATCTCTCAATCTCTCACACACTCTTGCAATCTTAACTCATCCACTTGTGTGTTTTTTTTTTTACCCCTATTCGTTTCTGCTCACCTCATACCTTGAGGGGTCACACAGATACCTCATCACCATTATCTTACTGTCTTTCTCCACTCCATTTGATCATCCTTCATGCTCCCTTAGAATGTGATTGGCCTTGTAGCTCCACTACAGCAACAAACCTGTTCTGCTCTGGCCCCTTCTCTCATACTTTAGCCCCTTATTTCTCAGCAGAAGGTCACCTCTTTTGGGGTTCATAGTTTTAAAAACTGCATGGTGGGTTTGCTTGTGCTGGTGGCACAAAATAAAGCATCCGGTACGTGTAGATCATGTCAAACCTTCCAACCCCTGCCAACATAGAACATACACATTAAATGAAGATGAGGATGGTGGTGTAGAGAGATTTGTTCTTTTATGGAAAATTTCATCAACACAGAAATGTAATTTTTAGCTGTACATGTTCACGAATGACATCTACACATACACACACACATATGCATGCATGTTCACACATACATTCACACATTAAGTTTCTTACCAGCAAGCATACCTACATATCATATTAGTTTGCTTTGTGTGCGTGCGGTGCATGTATGTGTTTAGTGATAGATAAGTAGATATATTTTTATTCCTTCTTTTCCATGAACTTAAAAATCATTACTCATTTTCCTGTTTACAATTCCTAATAACTTGCTTCCACCACCTCATTGCAGTGTATGTATATTTAATCCCCCCCACCCTCACAAAAAAGTTGCTTGCGGAGGGTGGGGTGGGGGGCGGGTGAAAAAGTGAAAGTGTTTTCCTTGCACTATCTAAGTGGAAGTGTTTCATTGACTTGTATTAATATTGGATTGTCCAGAAAGTTTGAGCTGATTTTTAAAGGAAAGAAAAAGGTCGATAAATACTTGCCATTATAATTTTAATCAACCAAATATAAACCATTTTGTTGCACAATGTGTCTCCATCTTTCCTTTAACTTGAAAATACCCTCTTTCCGGAATTGAAGTGGTTTCATGGCAAAGAATTCATCAAGGTAGCTTTATGTCATTCAAGGAATTGAAATTTTTACCATTAAGACTATTCTGCAGAGACCTGAATAAGTGGAAATCTGAAGGAGCAATATCTGGTGAATATGGAGGGTGGGGTAATACATCCCAGCCAAGCAGCAGCAATTTTTGTCTGGTTCCCAAAGCATCAAGTGCCGAAAATGAACTTTCTTATCTTCCATTTTAAAGGGTTACATAATTAACACAGGTTATAGGAACATAATCCACAAAAAGATAGCTTAAACTGTGCTCTAAATGGAGGTGTAGTCAAATCCTATTTTATAGACTCAACCATGTTCTAAAATAAGTCAAAAGACCAGCTACTATAAATCGGCATGAACTTTCTGGACAACCTAATACTAATCATGTCACATACAGCTGAAAGGATTGCACAGAAACATAGCTTTCTCTAAAACGATTACACAATTCATGGCTTTCTTTGGGAAAATGTTTCCACAACACAATATTTTGTGTGACAGACTTTTCTGGTCCACTTCCAAAGATAACTATTTGCATGATGCAGGTCTTCACAAAGTTATACATCCTCATCACATTTAGGACTAATTTGGTTGTGATAAAAAAGGCTATAATTTGGCAGAGAAATAATTATGTCTTGTGTAATTACTATTAAGTGTTCTACAAAACAAGAATGACACAGTCATTACATGTTCTTTCTGTGTTATGGGAATGACACAATTACTGTGGTCCTTACATGTTTTGTCTACATTATATCGTAGACCTTAATGTTATATTGTATTCTATATTATTGAAATCACCGCATTAAGCTTGTTGACTCTATTAGCTTAAATTAGTTCCTTTTACATAACTAAGTAAACAAACTACTCACCATGATGGAGTTGAAAAGGATTATTGTATTATAACCTAGCTAAATTTCTCTCTCTCTCTCTCTCTCTCATTGGTTTAATCTCTTGCAGGTTTTTTTTACTCACCCAAGTTGTAATAAAAAGAAGAAAAAAAAAACCTAGCTAATCTTCTTACAGGTGATTTTAGATTCAGTCTGGAATGTCACAGTTTGACTAGTTTGTATAAACACAGAAATTTTGAGATCTAATGAAATTCCTTGATAGGTTGCCAAGTTTTTATTTAATTCCACATTTTATGCACAGGTAAATGATATTTGTCATCTCCTATGTATTACGTATGGATAATAATGGTTGAATTATGTGAGGATGATGTTTATATATGTAACACTTTAAGTCCTTATCTCAACCCTTAATGAAATAAGAGATGATTAAAAACAGACAAACCATAACATTTGTTCCTGTTCCAGACCACATTATCTAATGTGTCCTTGTTTTAAAGTGGTAAGGTGTGTAATTTGTTGGAGATTTGATTGCTCTTTCTAGCAGTTTGAGTGACTACATAAAGGCATCCTCATGCGGACATGTAATGTCATGTGATGCATGTTATATGTCAGTGGTTCTGTGTGTTCATATTAGAGAGCAGTTTAAGAAAATGGGATTAAATGAAAAGGCTTCTCACTGAAATACATGGAAAGATATAGTATTACTGACCTATCAAACCCACAAAATATATTATAGTTTAAACCAATAAAAATGATGATGATGATGAATATTATTTTCATGTATATATTTAACACTTAACATATTCAATGCAACATTGCTGGGACATGGGTAGAGGTCTTGTTGACATAGGTCAGCTCTAGTTGCTGCTGTTTAGCCAGATATTATTGTCCTCCTACTTTAATCTGTGTAATATTGTGTGTTCGACCTCATATCTCTAGTGTGCACTTCAAACATACAAAAACACACTTATTATCCACTCTTACTCAGTAAGTTTTAAAACTCTCTTATAGATTTCTTCCTGTATATGTCCTGATACACAATGTAGATTAGTCTTTTTAGTATATTCCTAGTCTGGCGGTGACAACAATGGCAGTTGTTCTTGTTTATCTCAAGGTTAACTTTCATACTGCAGCTCTATGATCAAAGGCACTCCAGCTGTGACCATCCTGTAGGACTACATTAGCTAATGTGTCCTGTCTTTATATTAAACAATAGGGTGTAATTTGTGGAGAATTTAGTTACTATTTGTTACAGATTGAGTGATTGTATTGAGGTTCTCCCAGTGGCTTGTGTTTGGGTAGAAGGTGTTATTTGTGTTGTTGTTGGTAATGGTAGTGTTTTAGCTCCAGTCACCTCTGAGTAATTGACCTGTGGTATAAAGTTAATTGTTTGACAACAATATGTAGTCTCCAGATCTCTTCTCCAGCACTTCGGTTTAAGTGATGTGCAGTCATATGTTTAACCCTCTTCACACCAACCTGGCTGAAACCGCCTCTGGCTTTGTAGTACAAATGTCTTGTTTTCGTAAGTTTTGAATTAAAACCTTACTCACAATTTATGTTCCTAACACCAGCTTAATTATAACTAAGTTATTTTACTAAATTCTTTGTTATAGTTAAAATTAATTGAATGAAACACAGAAGATCTCAGACTAAGTACAGTAACAAAAGGGTTAAAGCCAGTGAAGCTATTGATGTTAATGTTACTTTCCAGTGTCTGTCTATTTGTTTAGAGGAATAGTATTGTTAGCATAGTGTTGTAGTAGTACACTGGGAGTGTTTTACATGTGTTTAAGTGTTTGGAGGTGGCATTTCATATAATGACTGAAATTGTTTTGAGTTTGAATTTTGATACAGCAACAAACTATGCCCATCTCATGTTCAGGTGGTCTTTCTGTTTTAGTACTTTTGTTTTTTTATGAACATGATATGTATATGTGCTCTGTATACAATCTACTCAATCTGTGTGGAGTGCTATATTATGTTCTGTGAAGCTTACTGTGGTTTGTTGTAGACAGATTGAGGATCTGGGCAGGACTGACATAGATAACTAATGGATCTAAAGTGTTCTTTGAACACCATTGTTGTTGTGGACAAATGTATTACCTGTGAATATTGTTGTAAGGTTGTTACAAGGTACTTGTGAGTGATATTATAAGGTACCTGTTGGTGGTGTTATAATGTACCTGTCGGTGTTGTTATAAGGTGCCTGTCAGTGTTTTTATAAGATACCTGTTAATGTACCTTTACAGGTACATATCTGATCTTATAAGGCACCTATCTGTTGTTATAAGGTACATGCAAGTGTTGTTATAACATACCTGGTCAGGATGCACAATCCTGCACTGCCTCTATCTAGCTGACAGTAACAGAGAAGTGACCTAGAGCAGACCTCTATCCAGGGAAGATTTATCTCATCCACTGTATAGTCCACTACTGACCTTGTTGGGATTTAAAAAAGATTGATTAAAGACACAGTTATATCCTCTTGATATCTCTTTTCTTACATGGCTTTGTGAATCACATAGAATTAGTGTTCTTATTTAACCACAGGTCAGCTGCCATTCTCTTCTTCAGGTAATGTGTGTTGAGCTGTCACATTGTCCAATACATCTTTCATCTTTTAAGATGTTAAAGTGTTATTTCAGGAGAAACTAACTGCTATTTCTTGCCAATAATGCAACTACTTTGTGGTCCCATTTTGTGGTTAAAAGTTGTGTGTGTGTTGGCATGCCCACATGCATTTGTATGTTTATAAACAGCTCTCTCTGTATGTTTGTACACATATGAAATTATATATACACACAGCTGCATGTATACTTATTAGATTGTGGAAGTGTACTTGATTGTGGAGTGGAATGTGTGTATGTGTGTGTGAGAAGTTCTTCTGGAGTTAACAAGTGATTTATAACAGCCTGGAAATCTAGAATTGGTTGAAACTAGAGTGGTATGGTGGTGGTAGTGGCTGCAGCAGTGGTGAGGAGGAGTAAATGACAGCAACAACAATAGCAGCAATTGGATCAGTGACAATATCTGGTCGTGAAGAGCAAGTAGGATGTACATTGCAAACAGGAAGAGGGTCTCTTCTTTTAGTCTCTGTCGTCACACACATGGTGGTTTGATATACATAGACAGCATAATGCATTTATTTTAGTACATATTCACATAGCCACGCACACACACACACACACACACACAATACATGATTGCATACTGACATTCAGCACATATATATGTATGTACTATTTATTAATTACTCAATTTGAACATTGAAGTAACTCTTCATTTTCATTGAAAATTATGGGTTACCTCACTTACTGAGGAACTAGTTGACTCCTTTAGAGAGATTGTGTGTAGAGAGATTTTGAATCTTTTAATTTGGAGTTTTAAGGCAGGTGTAAGATCTTAATAAGCCTCATCTTTTGTGTATTTATAGAGAATAAGAGTAGTGGATGGGTCTTTGCATGGTTATGTGGTTCAGAAGTTTACTAAGCAGTACCGTAAATCCTCGAGTATAATCCACATTTTTTTCCCAAAATTTAAAGGTCAAAATCCCTAGTGTGTACTATATACGAGGTTAAAAATGAAAAATATTTTCTAAGCAATGTCCGAGTCTCTATTTGCTGTCCAGCAATGTTTATTCAGACGTATTTTGTGATGTCGGACACGAAAATACCTTAAGCTAAGCCTGAAAGCAATGAAGTCATAAAAGAATCATCCATAACTTGCAGTAAGCAACATTTATTAAACATTACTACTGTTATTTCTTTATTTTCTGTAAACAAAATGCACAAAAAAGCTACACGTTTGCATTATGTTATATATACAATAATAATAAAGGACGTTACCATATAACCATATACATTTTTACAAACCAAGGACGTTATATAGATCTCCTTGACTCAAGTTAGAGAAGGGGTGCGTATTATACACAAGGTTTAGGTTTTTCAGAGGTACGGCCCCCTAAAAATCCCCTGCGTATTATACTCAAGGGCGGACTATACTTGAGAATTTACGGTACATGGTTTTGAAACTATAGGCATATTTTGCATCTTGGCCTCAGGTCAACTAAGGCCTTGTAAATGAAATTTGGTTGACAGAAAGTGTGTGAAAGTCCTTTTGAAAATTTTTTATGAACAATTTTTGATTAGAAAAACCTAGAAATGTCTGATGAAGTTGACTTCTAATGAAAGGATAGAATGCCTTTCTTCGATCCATGACCATTCCAACTCAATTCACAAGAACAGCTTATTTTCAGTGACATTATCCAGTGTGCCCTTTTAATGATGGTGAAGTATCATTTGGGAAAAATTGGCTGCTGTTTGTAACAAATTAGGCAACCATCTTGGGGCGCCTTTATTCTAAGTTGGTCAATCAATACAGATATCTGAACATTTGCTAAATAAATGTGCATAATGTGTACATTCAGTTAATTTTAGCTACACAATAGATTTTTGTGAATGATATTAGGTGAAAGAAGGCAGTGAGCTGGCAGAATTGTTAGCACTCCAGGGAAAATGCTTAGCAGTATTTCATCTGGTTTTATATTCTGAGTTCTGATTCTGCCAGGGTTGACTTTGCCTTTCATCTTTTCAGGGTCGATAAATTAAGTACCAATCAAGTTTCGGGGTCGATGTAATTGACTAACCCCTTTCTTCAAAATTTCAGGCCTTGTACCTATAGCACAAAAAATATTAGACAAGTGAAAGTTACCTGGTGTGTCTTGTCGGTAGAGACTTGGTTTTCTTTTCTATCTCAAGCTAATGCTAATAATAATTAATGTTTAATATAAGTTTCATTAATGTCTTAGCAATTCACTCAATCTCCTTGTTTTACCAAAGTGGTAAGTTTTCAGAAGGCTTAGTTCATAAACTAGTTTCATCTGTCTTACCATATTTTCTGGCATACAAATCAATGTAGTATATAGTGTAAACATTCAAACATGTTATAATTATGAAGATTACAAAAAAAAAATCTCTCTTTAATATTTTGCTATCACTAACTTATTCTCTTTCTTTCCAAATCCTGCTGCATTTCACATGGAATTTTTGATCCTCCAAAGTTGTCTTGGTGTATAAGTAGACCTACCTTTTTTTATTGTAAATTTTAGTCTGAAAAATTTTGGCTTGTGTGCTGAAAAATAGAGTCTTTCAGAAATTGATGGTTTTATTTTGTTTACTTTACAAATCTGATGCTTTGTGGTTTTCTGAGTGAGCAAACATGTTGGAATTCTAAATTAAGTGGCCATATTCTCTGTTCAAAGAACTCTTGGCACAGCCTTGCCTTTTATTCCTTTCTGGGGTAAAATATGTATCAGTAATATATTAGTCTGTTCAAGTCCTGTTCCATATTACTTAATCCTGTTCTATAATGATTGGCTTTGTTCTTTGTCTAAAAAGAGAAAAAAAAAGCAAAGAAAAAACATTTTATATTTAAATGAATATTTCTAACTATTCAGACTTAGCTGAATCTTTAGAGAAAAGGAAGTATTTACCATAAAAGGAAGTGAAGAATCACTTTGGTAACTGAAATCTACTGATATGTGAGGAAATGGCTCAGTGAATTATTGTATACTTGAAAAGATTGTTGGATCATTACAACACAAAGGAAATATATCTGCTGAAACTGTTTCTCTTCTTTGACAAGCTGTTGGCATAGTTTTTAGTTGTAGCTTGTAGTTGAGATTCTGTAATCTTTCTCTCCTACCTCTCTTTCTCACGTGGTAAAATAGATAAATATGTATTGAATGCAAAAACATCTATTGATCTAGAACTTCTGCATATTTATATATTGAACAGAAAAGTGTGTGTTCCTGACAGCATAAAACCACACTGACAATTTGAGAATATTTCAGATATATGTACTTTATGATATTCTCAGTAACATATTATAATTACGAAGATTACAAAAAAAAATTCTCTCTTTAATATTTTGCTATCACTAATTTATTTACACTTAAACTCCTATTTATTCTTTGCATGTCATAAGAGCCAGGTTCACCATATTTCTCTTCCCAGAGGATGTCACACAGTATTCAGCTACAGACACATTCAACACTGCATCAAAATTTTCAGTGTGCCACTATTTCACTACCTACACCACACTACTGTTTCACTATTCACACTGCACCACTATATTATAATGTTCAGTGCACCATTGCACGTACACACAGACATCTGTGGTGTGTGTGTACTTGTTAGTGGATTGACAAAGGTACTAGCACAGCATATGTTAGTGAGTGTCCATATTAGGAGTGTATACTGATATAAGAGATAATGTACCATGCAAGTGAGTCTGCATGTTGTGTGCACAACTTGCAAGTAAAACTATGTAATGTTTGTGTTTTTGTACAAGTGAGTCTGAAAGTTCTGTGTCTGCAATACACATGCGTTTGATTTTACATTCCTAGCTATTACAAGTTCCCAGTAAAATTGCCAGTTTGTGAAGTGAATAAGTTTGTGTACGTGTCTGTACTGTAAAAACTAGTTGCAAAAAAGTGATGAGTTTTATGTTTGTTCTTAGTGGGAGCTCATACTCCTTTCTGCTATGACTGATACATCATAGTTGGTCTGTTGTTACGTCTGTTGTGACAACTGGTAAAACAGTGATGATCACTGACCACTGATAATACTACCACACTAGACTGTATTGACATTATCCACTGAGGTCAACTTTGCCTTTCATCCTTTCAGGGTTGATAAATTAAGTACCAGTTGCATACTGGGGTTGATCTAATTGACTGGCCCCCTCCCCAAAAATTTTGGGCCCTCTGCTTAGAGTAGAAAAGAATATTTGTTGACATTATAATATAACACCTCTGTGTTATAATGTTCAGTGCACTCCACTGTATTTGAATGTATATTACCCTGTTAATCGTGATACCATGAACCCATGTATAACCACCTGCTTGTATCTCTTTCACATTTACCAATAAAATGCCCAGTAAGAAATTTTCTGCCATAAACACTGGATCAGTCGATGGACAATCTGCAGCTTGTGAGACTTTCTGAATGGCATACCTAGTGAAAATTTATCTTAACCCTTTCATTATTGTATTTATTTTGAGATGCTCTGTGTTTCTATCAGTTACTTTAAATATAACAAAGAATTTAGTAAAATAACTTAGTTATCATTCAGCTGGTGTTAGGAACATAAATTGTGACAAGACATTTGTACGTAGAGCCAGAGCTGGTTTCAGCTGGGTTGGTAATGAAAGGGTTAAATATTTTTAGTAGTGCAACCCGCCTGATAATGAGCCATTTCTAATGTGGCCAGCTTCTTGAAAAAGGTTGCCTATACCTGCTCTAGACAGTCTCTGTATGTGGTTCTTACTGCATACTGGTGATGGTACCACATAAAAAGCACTGGTGATGATATCACGTAAAAAGCACTGGTGATGGTGCCTTGTAAAAACCACCCAGTACTCTCTGTAAAGTGGTTGGCATTAAGAAGGACATCCAAATGTAGAGACTAAATCAAGACAAACTGTGGAACTTGGTGTAACCCCTGGCCTTGGCAGCTCCTATGAAGCCATCCAACTCACTTCAGCAAGGAAAATGGATGTTAAACAACAATGATGATGAAGAAGATGAGGATGTTACACATCTGTTATTGACATAGATATCTCTTTTTCTTCCTCTATCTCCGTTTTGTTTACTTGACCACCTAGTTGTCCTTTTTGATCCTAGTATGCCTTTGTCACCTAGTTATCTATTTTGTCTCTTAGATATCTGTTTTATTTCTTAGATGTCTTTTTTGACATTTCTATATCTGTTTTATTTTAGATCAATATAGTTGATGAGGAG